>NC_079440.1:62308851-62366351 GCF_903798145.1 Danio aesculapii
CCAGCAGGATTTTAACATCATTACTTCTTCTTTATTAAAATTGGAGGCCCGAATGATAATTAATCATGAATAATGGGATGTTTCTTCAGTACTGCACATGCAAATATTAATATCTAATCACAAATATGGCTAATTAACTGTACATGCTTTGTATTTGTGAATTTATTCATTGTTTATGTAGGGAAAATGTGGAGTCCATTAAAGGGAAAGCTGCTCTGTTTGACTCAACCATGGTCTTGGTGTCCTTATTCATCCCATCACTCATACACAACGCTGAGACATTTTGGGGAAGCACACCAACGAAGAGGGCTACATTTACATTAAGAAGATAAAGGTTCCACTTAAAATATGTTTTTAACATGCAGTTTATTTACCAAAAATAAATAAATAAAGAATCCACAGAGCAAAAGAATATCTAAAGAGAAAGAGAGTGTCTTGAGTTTTAATGCTAGGGCCTCATACCTGGGATTGCTCAGGGCCCCCAAATCATTAAGCCCACCCCTGGCTGTGGCGATGCTCTTATTCATTCATTCGTTTACTTTTCAGCTTAGTCCCTTTATTAATCAAGGGTTGCCACAGTGGAATGAACCGCCAACTTATCCAACATATGTTTTACACAGTGGATGCCCTTTCAGATGCAACCCATCTCTGGGAAACACCCACACA
Source organism: Danio aesculapii (assembly GCF_903798145.1). Classification (NCBI taxonomy): domain Eukaryota; kingdom Metazoa; phylum Chordata; class Actinopteri; order Cypriniformes; family Danionidae; genus Danio; species Danio aesculapii. Next base: position 62,309,518 of record NC_079440.1, read on the forward strand.
CACTCATTCACACTCATCCACTACGGACAATTTAGCCTTCCCAATTCCCCTATAGCGCATGTGTTTGGACTGTGGGGGAAACCGGAGCACCTGGAGGAAACCCACGCGAATGCAGGGAGAATATGCAAACTCCACACAGAAACGCCAACTGACCCAGCCGAGGCTCGAACCAGCGACCTTCTTGCTGTGAGGCGACAGCACTACCTATTGCGCCACTGTGTCACCATGTGATGCTATTATTTAAAAATAAATACTGTTATTATTTACTGTTATTGGTGAGCGGGTTGACATGATGATTATTCTAAACGTTTGTCTGTAATGAGTGTGTTGACGTCTGCAGTTTCCCTCAGTTTGCAGAAGATTGAGAATATTCATAACTCCTGCTCTCCACAGGGGGGTGCACAAATTATCCTCCAATCAGATGTCAGGATTACTGAAGCCAGTTTTGCATGAGAAAATACTGTGTGTGTGTGTGTGTGTGTGTGTGTGTGTGTGTGTGTGTGTGTGTGTGTGTGTGTGTGTGTGTGTGTTTGTTTTGATGAAGTAAACATAAGTTGGAGTGTGTTGTTGACTTAAAAGTGTTGATGGTGTGTATCTCCAGCTTCCTCCATTTCAGTCTCTCCTCTTCCTGTTCTTCTTCCTCTTCCTCCTGTGTGTGTGTGTGTGTGTGTGTGTGTGTGTGTGTGTGTGTGTGTGTGTGTGTGCTCCTCAGGCTTCGCTGCAGCTCCTGATTATAATGGAGCTCTTGCAGGAATTATAGATGTGAGACAGATTCCATGTCTTCCGGCCTGAATTTTGTGCTTGTGTGTGTGTGAATGTATGTTGGTTAGTTTTTTTGTGTGTGAGAGAGTGTGTGCACGTTTGTGTGTGTGTTTGTGTGTGAGTCTGTATACATGTCGGTTAGTTTGTTTGTGTGTGAGAGAGTGTGTATGTGCGTGCGTGTGTGCGTGCATGCGTGCGTGAGTGTTTGTGTATGAGTGTATATGCATGTCGGTTAGCTTGTTTGTGTGTGAGAGAGTTTGTGTGTGTGTGTGTGTGTGAGAGTGTGTATGCATGTCGGTTAGTTTGTTTGTGTGTGAGAGAGTGTGCAAGTTTGTGTGTGAGTGTGTATGCATGTCGGTTAGTTTGTTTGTGTGTGAGAGAGTTTGTGTGTGTGTGTGTGTGTGTGTTTGTGTGTGAGTGTGTATGCATGTCGGTTAGTTTGTTTGTGTGTGAGAGAGTTTTGTGTGTGTGTGTGTGTGTGAGTGTGTATGCATGTCGGTTAGTTTGTTTGTGTGTGAGAGAGTTTGTGTGTGTGTGTGTGTGTGAGTGTGTATGCATGTCGGTTAGTTTGTTTGTGTGTGAGAGAGTTTGTGTGTGTGTGTGTGTGTGTGTTTGTGTGTGAGTGTGTATGCATGTCGGTTAGTTTGTTTGTGTGTGTGTGTGTGTGTGTGTGTGTGTGTGTGTGTGTGTGTGTGTGTGTGTGTTTGTGTGTGAGTGTGTATGCATGTCGGTTAGTTTGTTTGTGTGTGAGAGAGTGTGTGCACGTTTGTGTATGTGTGTGTCCTTGTGCATGTCATGTTTGTGTGTATTGTATATGTTGTTTCTGTCGTGTGTGTGTGTGTGTGTGTGTGAGTGAGTTTGTGCCTGTGTGAATGAAGCCTGTATGTGTGTATCTACGAATGTGCCTGTTTGTGCATCGGGGTGTGTACGTGTGTGTTTCTGTGAGTGTGTGCCTGTTTATGTGTGTGCTTCTGTGAGTTGTGTGTGTGTGTGTGTGTGTGTGTGTGTGTGCTTATGTGAATGTGTGTGCATGTGAGGGAGAGAGTGTGTGTGTCTGCTAGAGAGAGAGAGAGAGAGAGTCTGTTTATACTTCCGTGTGTGTGTATGTGTGTGTGTGTGTGTGTGTTGAGGTCTTTGGTGGCAGTTGTTGGCCGTCCGTCAGCAGCCTGAAGTGTTGAATAATAAAGATGCTCAGTTTGGGCTGATCTTAATTAGACTGAAGCCGTCGCTGCTTTAACTGTGTCCAGCTTCACCCAGAGGATACACACACACACACACACACACACACACACACACACACACACAGAGAGACACACACGCACACACATACACAGTCATCATTGTGACACGTCTCTGCTGCTCTACTTCAGCGCTGCAGTGTGTGTGTGTGTGTGTGTGTTTGTGTGTGCGCGTGTGCACGTGTGTGTGTTCATGTAAAGTCATTTGAGGCGTCTGTGTGACCCTTGACTTTGGCACTTTGCAAAATCACTTTTCACTTAGATTTTGTCTTTTATCCAGTTCTAAAATCAAAATAGGGGCGTCACGGTGGCTCAGTGGTGTCACACTGTAACCTCACAGCAAGAAGGTCGCTGGTTCGAGTCCTTGTTTCTGTGTGGAGTTTGCATGTTCTCCCCGTGTTGGTGCGGGTTTCCGGTTTCTCCCACAATCCAAACACATGCGCTATAGGGGAATTGATGAACTAAATTGGCCGTAGTGTATGACTGTGTGAGAATGAATGTGTATGGGTGTTTCCCAGTACTGAGTTGCAGCTGGAAGTGTATCCACTGTGTAAAACATATGCTGGAATAGTTGGCGGTTCATTCCGCTGTGGCGGCCCCTGATGAATGAAAGGATTAAGCTGAAGGAAAATAAATAAATGAATGAATCTTCTTTAAGGCGGTTCCTCCACATTTCATGTTTCTTTTGAAAACAAAAGGAGATATTTTGGAGAATGTTGGAAACCGGTAGCCATAAGCATCTGAGGTAGGGTTGGGTTGATGTCAGTGGTTACTAGTGCGTTTGTGTTTGTATTTGAGTTGTGTTTTGTTGTTTGTTGGTGTTTGTGCTTATATTTGTGTTGGTTTTTGTGTTGGTATTTGTGTGTGCTTGTATTTTTGTTTGTGCTGGTGTTTGTGTTGTGTTGGTATTTGTGTTAGTACTTATATTTGTGTTGGGTTTGTGTTGGGATAGTGTTGTGATTTGAGTTGTGGTAAGTCAACTCAAGTTTAAACTCCGAGTTGGTTGAACCTCCTTACTGAAACAGGCCCCTGGTGTTTGTGTTGTGTGTTAGTGTTTGTGTTGGTATTTGTGTTTGTGCTTACATTTGTGTTGGGATAGTGTTGGTAATTGTGTTTGTGCTTATATTTGTGTTGTAGTCTGTGCTGGTTTTTGTGGTGTGTTTGTGTTGGGATAGTGTTGGAATTTGTGTTTGCTTATATTTGTGTTGTGTTTGTGTTGGGATAGTGTTGGTATTTGTGTTTGTGCTTACATTTGTGTTGGGATAGTGTTGGTATTTGTGTTTGTTTTGTGGTCTGTGCTGGTTTTTGTGTTGTGTTGGTATTTATGCTGGTGTTTGTGTTGTGTCAGTGTTTGTTGTTATTTTTGTTTGTGTTTATATTTGTGTTGTGTTTGTGTTTATATTTGTGTTGTGTTTGTGTTGGTATAGTGTTGGAATTTGTGTTGTGTTTGTGTTCGGATAGTGTTGTTATTTGTGTTTGTGCTTATATTTGTGTTTTGTGTGTGTTTAGATAGTGTTGCTATGTGTGTTTATGCAAAATTTTTGTGTTTGTGTTGTAGTCTGTGCAGGTTTTGTGTTGTGTTGGTATTTGTGTTTGTGTGTGTGCTTGTATTTATGTTTGTGTTTGTGTTGGGATAGTGTTGGTATTTGTGTTTGTTTTGTGGTCTGTGCTGGTTTTTATGTTGTGTTGGTATTCATGCTGGTGTTTGTGTTCGTATTTGTGTTTGTGTGTGCTTGTATTTTTGTTTGTGTTGGTGTTTGTGCTGGTGTTTGGGTTTTGTGTTGGTATTTGTGTTTGTGCTTATATTTGTGTTGTGTTTATGTTGGTATAGTGTTGGTATTTGTGTTTGTGCTTATATTTTGTGTTTGTGTTGTGGTCTTTGCTGGTTCTTGTGTTGGTATTTGTGCTGGTGTTTGTGTTCGTATTTGTGTTGGTGTGTGTGCTTGTATTTTTGTTGGTGTTTGTGTAGTTTCAGTCTGTGTGTTTGTGTTGGTATTTGTGTTTGTGTTGGTGTTTGTGTTGTTGGCATTGGTGTTTGTTCTTGTGTTGGTATTTGTGCTGGTGTTTGCGCTTGTCTTTGTATTTGTGTTGTGTTTGTGTTAGTGTTTGTTAGTGTTGGTGTTTGTGTTTGTATTTGTGTTGGTATTTGTGTTTGTGCTTATATTTGTGTTGTGTTTGTGTTGGGATAGTGTTGGTATTTGTGTTTGTGTTTATATTTTGTGTTTTTGTTGTGGTCTGTGCTGGTTTTTGTTGTGTTAGTATTTGTGCTGGTGTGTGTGCTTGTATTTTTGTTTGTGTTGGTTTTTGTGTAGTTTTAGTGTGTGTGTTTGTGTTGGTATTTGTGTTGATATTTGTGTTTGTGCTTGTATTTTTGTTTGTTTAGGTTTGTGTTGGTGTTTTTGCTTGTGTTGGTATTTGTGCTGGTGTTTGCGCTTGTCTTTGTATTTGTGTTGTGTTTGTGTTAGTGTTTGTTAGTGTTGGTATTTGTTTTGGTATTTGTGTTTGTGCTTGTATTTTTGTTTGTTTAGGTTTGTGTTATTGTTTTTGCTTGTGTTGGTATTTGTGCTGGTGTTTGCGCTTGTCTTTGTATTTGCGTTGTGTTTGTGTTAGTGTTTGTTAGTGTTGGTATTTGTTTTGGTATTTGTGTTTGTGCTTGTATTTTTGTTTGTGTTTGTGTTTGTGTTGGTGTTTGTGTTGTTGGCATTGGTGTTTGTGCTTGTGTTGGTATTTGTGCTGGTGTTTGCGCTTGTAGTTGTGTTTGTTAGTGTTGGTATTTGTGTTTGTATTTGTCTGTGTTGGTGTGTGCTTGTATTTTTGTATTGGTATTTGTGTTTGTGCTGGTGTTTGTGCTTGTGTTGGTATTTGTGCTGATGTTTGTGTTTTGTTTGTGTTGGTATTTGTGCTTGTGTTTGTGTTAGGGTTTGTTAGTGTTGGTATTTGGTTTTGTCTTTGTGTGTGTTTGTGCTGGTGTTTATGCTTGTGTTTGTTTTTGTGCTTGTGTTTGTGTTGTGTTTGTGATGGTATTGTGTTTGTCTGATGTGGAGTGTGTGTTTGTGTTTCAGGAATGCTGGTGTTTGTGTCATGGTTTGTGTTCATCTGATATAGAGTGTGTGCTTGTGTGTTCAGGAACGCTGGTGTTGTGACGGATCTCCATATGTTCAGTAGTGCTGCGTCCCTCAGGAACACACACGTGTGTTTCTCAGCTTTTGACAATAATACACACGTCACTGTGACAAGGACAAAACCCTCCAACCTTATCAAAACATCAGACGACGCGACACACACGGCCACATCTCAGAGGCAGTTCATTACAACACTCTGTCTGCTTCACTTCTGCATCACACACACACACACACACACGCGCGCACACACACACACGCTCAGTATATTTCAGTGTGATTATTCTCTATGTTGTACTTAAAAGCAGATGGAAATGTAAAATCTGCCATTATTTACTCACCACTGAGTTGCTTTAAACCAGTTTGAGTTTCTTTCTGCTATTGCAGGACAAGAAGCTGGAAACTGGTAACCATTGACTTTCATTGTAGGAAAAAAAAAGTACTATGGAAGTCAATGGTTACAGGTTTCCAACATTTTTCAAAATATCTGCTCATGTGTTTAACAGAATAAAAAAGTGTAGCCTAAGTGAATAATGGCAAAATTATTTTTGTGTGAACTACCCCTTTAAACAACCGTCATTCATTCATTCATTCATTCATTTTCCTTCACCTTAGTCCCTTTATTCATCAGGGGTCACCACAGCGGAATGATCCGCCAACTATTCCACCATATGTTTTACACAGCGGATGGCTTTCCAGCTGCAACCCAGTACTGGGAAATACCCATACACACTCATTCACACACACTACGGCCAATCTAGTTCATCAATTCCCCTATAGCGCATGTGTTTGGACTGTGGGGGAAACCAGAGCACCCGGAGGAAATTGGGAGAACATGCAAACTCCACACAGAAACACCAACTGACCAAGCCGGGACTCGAACCAGCAACCTTCTTGCTGTGAGGCCACAGTGCTAACCACTGAGCCACTGTGCCGCCTTTTATTCTTTATTTTAAAAATGTGTGTGTGTGTGTGTGTGTGTTGTTTCTGTGGCCCAGTTTAGTGATTGAGGTTATTGGTTCAAATCCCTGGAAATCTGCATGTCAGCTGTAATCTGTGTGTGTGAACAAGCGCAAGTGTCTCTGCTCTCAGTGTAATCTGAGATTATTGTGCAGCGTTTAGATCACAGACCTCTCTTTACAGTTCAGGAGTTGAGTGTGTTTCCGTAGTTGAGTGTGTGCTTCTGCACTTCAGTAATAGTGTATGTTTCAGTAGTTTTGTGAGTGTGTGTGTGTGTGTGTGTGTGTGTGTGTATTAGCAGTTGAGTGTGTTTCATTAGCTTGGCACTTCTGTTGTGTGTGTGTGTTTTATTAGTTCAGAAGTTCACACACACACACACACACACACACACACACACACACACACACACACACACAAACAGTTTATTAAAATGAGTAAATTGAATACATTAAAACAAAGCACATTAAAATGATTCATTTACATCCGGGCATTGCTAGACATAAAGCTCTACTGGGGCACAGCTCCCCTCAAAAAATTTAAAAATAAAATTATATATATATATATATATATATATATATATATATATATATATATATATATATATATATATATATATATATATATATATATATATATATATAATTATATATATAATTATAAATAAAAATAAAAACAGCATCAAAACCCTCTAAATTCGTCAGCCCTCTTCTCTTGTAAATGAGCATTTTCTATCAGACTCCTCTGATTAGGTTCAGAAGTTTTATTTTATAGATAATGGAAAGGTTATTAGCTGCTAAATCAAATAACTTTATTCAGAAATGTCACTTTAGACAATTCTTTGGTTTTTAACAAGGTCGATTTTCTTTTGTGTCTAAACCAGATAAATCCACTGGTGCTTTTTATGCAAAAACCTCTAAATCCAGCTATTGGGAGAAGACCAAGCTGAAAATCACTAAAGATGCCATTAGAGATTATTTTACCAAACATAAAACACATTACACAGACCACCTAAAATACATAAACATGTCAAGTAAATGGTGGTTCATTCCACTGTGATAAACCAGAGAAAAAGCAGGTGAATGAATAAAATACAGTGTGTTTTCTTGTTCTGATAATGCACAGAGTTTTGAGGTAAGGGAGGTTTTCTTTTGTCATTCACTGACAGTCAGACAGGCTCATCCAGTTCATCAAACTCCGTCTTTTAAAATCGAAAGCGGAAAAAAGCAGTCTCCTCATAAAGCCGGCGTATCAGAGCGCTGCTACATTGAACACATGATTCGATTCGCACCTCCTGATTGGTTCTCGGGATACAGTGGCTTTTGCTGTCAAAGGCAAGTGGGGTTGAGACACTTTTGCTAACAAACTGTTATCTCTGAATGTGGGATTTAGATGATTAGAAGCAAATCTATTTGTTGATTGTGTTCTACGAGCCTAAAGCATTCACTCAATGTCATTAGCTCATTTTTAGCGGAAGTGACGTTTAGCTGCATCTCAAATCTTCAATTATTATTCTGAATAAATAACTTAATCTTAAATGTAACTGGAACACAATCTAACGACAACTGGAGTGATGCTGAGATCATTTAAGATATATATATTGTGTGTGGAATATCTGAGCTTCAAAGTTTTTGCATTTCATAGTAAACAGTATGTGTGTAACATTTGTTTTTTAAATAAAAAGTCTTAAAATGTAAACAACTTTTGAAAAAAAGAACATCCCATAATGTAAATAAGTTGTCATTTAATAAGAATATCTCAATATCTCAATTTTGACAAAAATGTCAGCTAGAACCTTAGAATTCTTAAGGACAACTATATATATATATACAGACAATTCAATACAAGGTGTTATTTCATAAGATTTATTATTCATATTTATTAAGATTATTATATTATAAGATTATAGAATTGTCTGTTGTGTGTTGTCTTAGACCCGACTCATGGCCGAGAATGGTAAATCTTACCTCCCTGCCTCATCATCCCTCCTTTCTGCTTCATACAAAAGCTCTATCAGGAGACATGCTTAGTCTAAATAAGATCACCATCATATTAGTTAAACTTTTTATCACAATGCGTAAGTGGAGCGTGAGCAGCTCGGCTATTTTTTTGGCATGCATGTTCACAACCGGGAGCAGAGCAGCATGTCAGCGTCAAGCAGGAGCGGTGCGTGAGGTGCGCGGGCATGGTTTTTTCCGTGCCTATGCTCAGTTTGCTTTTTAATTAAACTACATTGCTTTCACCAGCGTTGGTTTGGTTGCACATAGAGGATAACGTCTTTATTCGGGGATTACCACTGTTGCATATAAAGTTAATAGTATCTCAAAGCATTTACTGGGGCACGTGCCTAGCGATGCCCCTAATTTGCATAATTTTTAAAGAATTGATGGTTTATAAAATGATTTCTTTGATGTGTGTCTAATGAGAACAGAGCAAAATTTAGTTTGTCTTTTTTATGTGAAACATTTTGTGCTGCCGTCTGCTGTGGCGACCTCTGAAGTAGAGATTAAGCCAAAGCAAAATGAATGAATACTTTCAAAATTAACTTTCCCCAACACTGAAAACAACGAAGTGAAGTTTATTAATAGACTAATGTCGAGAGGATCATGTGCTTATGATTGCTTGCGACTGGTCCTGCATTATCCAATGGATGATTGACCAATCAGACTATTCCTAAGCCACTATAAATACCCTCAGGTCAGATCACAGCCATCTTCGTTTTGAAGAATCCCCCCTTCCACCCCTACTCCTCCTGCTTTCCTAGATGGGTGGCACGGTGGCCCAGTGGTTAGCACTGTTGCCTCACAGCAAGAACGCCACTGGTTCTAGTCCTTACCAAGCCAGCCGACGTTTCTGTGCAGAGTTTATACGTTCTCCTCGTGCTCACGTGGGTTTCCCCCTGGTTCCCCGGTTTCCTCCCACCGTCCAAAAACCTGCAGCTTAAGTTAATTGACTAATCCAGATTGCCACCATAGACATGCTCCTAGTCAGTAGTTATCTCTTAAGAGCGATCGCTATCTGTTCATTAGCTACTACAGCAGGGGAGTTCTCCAGATCTACCTGAGCTCAAACTCCCCTCTCGCCTTACAAACGGGAGAGAGCCCCAGGCTCGAGGATCTTCTGAGCTCAGGGCTCTCTCCCAGGGCAGCACACCAAACAAGCTTTATATTTGATCATCAGCTGAGTGTGAACTCTTGAAACAAGAATTATCCATCTGAGACTGAGACTAAGGGCGCACTATCCGATGCTAAGGGTGCTATCCGAACCATGCCCAGGCTCTTTTCCTGGATCGTTTGAGAAGTGTGAGTGTTCTGAATCGGGATCAGGGACGGTTCAGTTGGCCGGCCCTGGCCCGGTTGGAAGAGGTGTGCCAGAGCACGGTTCAACTGGGCCCGAAACTAAAGACGAGACGTGAGTTTAAGGGGCTTTTTGATGTGGATTTATGAATCATTCTTACAGTTTAATGAACGCAAACTGTTGTAGATTATTAAAGATGCAAACCTCTCCCTGAGTGACAGCTGGACTTTATTTATGAGCGTCAAAAGTGGCTGATCTGTTCGACGAAGTATTTGACTGTGTCGCTGCATCCCAAACCACTAAACCGAAATAACGATATGAAGAAACGTCCACTGTGCTGAGCGAGAGCGCTTCTCTTCTGTTGAACTGACCAGTGCATCATCGATGGCAGAAGCGTGCTCAGGCTCGAATGCAATGTGTGAGTGCGGGCTGTCGGGTGAGACGGGAAGGGGACAAGCGTGCTTCAGGACCGGTTCAAGACAACTGTACATAGTGTGAGTTCGCCCTCTGTGTTCAATTCTCTTATATAAGAGAATAATCTAAAATGCCTAAATGTTTATTTCATTTCTCATTAGCTTATCCATAAGCTGAAGCTTCTTCTTTTCCAGAAAACAAGAGTAATTCTGTCTGTTCAGGAAACACAACTTGATTTAAGACTATTGAGGAATCTGCACTGGGAAACAAGACAACAAACATAGAGAGGAGCATTATTCTGAGTGTTCGGTCAGCAGATCCAGCGCTTCTCCAGGGGATTTGCAGAGTCCAGAATATTCACACTGTGTGCTGTGCAGGACAGAGACGCTCCTGAACACACACACACACACACACACACACTCGTTCTGATGCTCTTCTGCTGATCTCGGTCCTGCTGTTTACTGGTTTGTTCTCAATCCACTGGTCTCAGACCTTCTGTGTGTTCTGTAATGAGCGCACGCTTTTAATCGCTCCCTCCTGATCTACAGCCTTTAAATAATGTTCCTGCTGTAAACCAACACACTGACCACTGCATTACACACACACACACACACACACACACACACACACACACACACACACACACACACACACACACACACACACACACACCACTGCTGAACTACTGAAACACGCACACACACACAACAGCTGAACTACTTAAACACACACACACACAACACTGCTGAAATACTGAAACACACACACACAAACACACACAACAGCTGAACTACTGAATAACACACACAAACACACACACACACACACACACACACAACACTGCTGAAATACTGAAACACACACACAAACACACACAACAGCTGAACTACTTAAACACACACAAACACCACTGCTGAACTACTGAAACACACACACACACACACACACACACACGCACACACAACAGCTGAACTACTTAAACACACACAAACACCACTGCTGAACTACTGAACACACACACACACACACACACACACACACACACACACACCACTGCTGAACTACTGAAACACACACACAACAGCTGAACTACTTAAACACACACAAACACCACTGCTGAACTACTGAAACACACACACACAAACACACACAACAGCTGAACTACTGAAACACACACAAACACCACTGCTGAACTACTGAAACACACACACACAAACACACACAAACACACACAACAGCTGAACTACTGAAACACACACAAACACCACTGCTGAACTACTGAAACACACACACACAAACACACACAACAGCTGAACTACTGAAACACACACACACACACGCACACACACACACACACCACTGCTGAACTACTAAAACACACACACACACACACACACACACACACACACACACACAACAGCTGAACTACTGAAACACACACACACACACGCACACACACACACACACCACTGCTGAACTACTAAACACACACACACACACACACACACACACACACAACAGCTGAACTACTTAAACACACACACACAAACACACACAACAGCTGAACTACTGAAACACACACACACAAGCACACACAACAGCTGAACTACTGAAACACACACACAAACACACACACACACACACACACACACACACACACCACTGCTGAACTACTGAAACACACACACACACACACACACACACACACACACCACTGCTGAACTACTGAAACACACACACAAACACACACACACACACACACACCACTGCTGAACTACTGAAACACACACACACACACACACACACACACACACACACAACAGCTGAACTACTTAAACACACACACACAAACACACACAACAGCTGAACTACTGAAACACACACACACACACACACACACACAACAGCTGAACTACTTAAACACACACACACACACACACACACACGCACACACGCACACAACAGCTGAACTACTTAAACACACACACACAAACACACACAACAGCTAAACTACTGAAACACACACACACACAACAGCTGAACTACTTAAACACACACATACACAACAGCTGAACTACTAAAACAAACACACACACACTCACACACACACACACATAAACACACACACTCAACTGCTGAACTACTGAAAACACACACACACACACACAAACACACACACACACACACACAAACACAACTGCTAAACTACTGAAGACACCCTCTATCTAATTGTTAAAACAGAACACACATGCAACTACTGTGTGTGTGTGTGTGCGTGCGTGCGTGCGTGCGTGCGTGCGTGCGTGCGTGCGTGCGTGTGTGTGTTCATTGAGCAGTGAATAGTGTCCTCTTCTCAAGGTTCATAAAGTGCAGAGCTACTATGTCATTCAGAGTCATAAAGCCTCATATACTGTACATTCACTGCTCCTGCGTGTTATTGCTGCCATTACAGACAGAAGTTCTTCATCTCTACAGTCACATTAATGCAGAAGTGTCCCGATACGAGCCGAGAACACAGAAATATTACAATAAATCAAGACAAATGTGTTGAACAAAGATCATTAGAGTAAACTCAGCTGAAAGAGTCTGAATGTTCCAGGATTATTAATAAAGGCCATTATGTTCCCTCTTGGTGCGGTTCGTTTGGGCAGGTGTGAATACAGCAATCATACTCGAGTGTGCACCAAAAGCGGACCAAAAAAAGCGTACCGAGACCTCCTTGAAGTAGAACCCTGGAGCGGTTCATTTGTGGTGAGGACATGATCTAAACTACAACAGTCCCAATCGCAAAAGTACTGCGCCTTTTTGGACTAATCCAGCTGCCGTAGGCTGATGCGCTGTGTGAAATGGGATGTGGAGGAAAAATATTTTGTTGACAGAGCTTTACCAACAGTTTTAAACAGACAGAGAGAGAGAGAGATGGGAAAAACATCACCTGATGGATCGTTGGTAATGTTTCCGGAAGATGACCATCACTGTGTCTCATTTCAGAAGCTGCATCCTCCAAGGCTGCAGACTTCAAAGGTGACTCCTTCGAAGTCCACACAGGCTGAACCGAGCATTTTGAAATGAAGCTGTGGTCACACTTGACTTTCTCCCGATAGACTTCCATTCATACGCACGCGAATGCGTCAGACCAGAAACGCAGGGTCATGTGATAAGCTTCGCAGGTTGCTGCGGTGCAAAGTTCAAGCTTGGTGAATGCGAAATCGCATCACTTGACTGCATGAGACCAACCGAGGATCAAGACTGGACCTCTCTGGACAGAAATGTAAAATAAGGACCAATCGCTTGCGTTTTTTAAAGTCTAATTATCTTGTTTAATCCCGCCCCTTTTCGCAGCGCCGTACGACAGAATTTCTCAAGCTCAAACTCTAGTGTGACCGCAGCTTGAGTGGATCTAGTCTACAGAGGACGGATCTCATCACCAGGCAGCAGGAACAGCTGATGTTAATAAGCGCTGATCAAATTTGTAATGACCTTTTTTCAAGTGATTTTAAAACTTATTTTGAGCAATCTGAAGGCAAAACAAGCTACAGAAGCTGCAGATATATTTCCTTTAATCCATACATGCTCACCTAAAGATGTAAACGGTCTATAAATCACTCTTTAGTAAGACATGTCATTCTCTTTTTGTTTTTTAACATGTGTTTAGATCTCCAAGTGAAATAAACTTGATTCATACATTTATACCGGAGTTTTCTTTTAAAAACGTCCTGCCTTGGTCAGCACGCAATGAATCTTGGGACGTTCAAGGCTGTGAAGGATTAACTGGTTGTGTCCTTCATTACCTGGGAAACAAAGGGCACATTCTGAGGCTGCATTCTTGAAATGAGACAGCCTTTGTCACACCGTGATGACGCAGCGCACTTCAAATGCATTCTTCGGAGAATGCAGCCTCTGAAATGAGACACAGCTCATGTCGCAGTTTAGCCTCCTCCTGAAGTGACTTGCGATGTGCCTTCGTCATTTGCAGTGCATTATAACATTGTTTTCCAGTCGCAGCCGCACTTCTCTTAAAATGTATAGTTAGTCTAAAGTGATGTATACAAACTATATAGTATATCTGACCTGGGATACAGTCAACTAGCGCAGTCGTCCCTCCACAGACTTTAGTTCCATTTTCTCGCACGTTAATTCTGACCTATCCAAAAGCAGTTTAGGAAATATGTTCAATAACATCTGGCCAATGACTGATGTAAATTTCTCACATGACTGTGTAACCCCCCGCCGGTCCTACACCACGCAACCTGCTTCGAGCTGGGATCGAACCGGCGACCTTACGCATGGGAGTCGGTTGCTCTACCAAGGAGGCTAAAGACCATGGCCCCTAGCGTCTGTCGCTAGAGCATCTTTGAGAGGTCAGAGGAGTGAGGTTTACCTGCACAGCACTTACTAGCTGGCCTCCGTTACAACTGTGTTTTGGTTCTTTTCATCTGGTTCAGTGATCAGTGTGGTGTGAAAAGAACCCAAAGATGGCAGAAAATGCTACAATGCATCATTTGTTGCCCTTGATCCAGACCAAATGAACCGATCCACAGATGTGGAAACAATCATAGGAGGGGTGTTTAGATTCAGGGCCACATGGTGGCTCAGTGGTTAGCACTGTGGCCTCACAGTAAGCTGGTTTGAGTCCCGGCTGGGTCAGTTGGCATTTCCGTGTGGAGTTTGCATGTTCTCCCCGTGTTGGTGTGGGTTTCCACCAGGTGCTCTGGTTTCCCCCACAGTCCAAACACATGCGCTATAGGGGAATTGATGAAGTAAATTGGCTGTAGTGTGTGTGTGTGTGAATGAGTGTGTATGGGTGTTTCGCAGTACTGGGTTGCAGCTGGAAGGGCATCGGCTGTGTAAGACATATGCTGGAATAGGTGCCCTGCTTAAACCGGCCTAAGCTGGTTGGCTGGTTTTAGCTGGTTGACCAGCATGGTTTTAGAGGGGTTTTGGCCATTTCCAGTCTGGTCTTAAGCTGGACATAGCTGCTTTTGGCTGGGCTCCTAGCCTGGCTAGGCTGGTCAAGCTGGTTTTAGGTAGTCATTTTCCAACCTGACCAGCTAAGACCAGACTGGAAATGGCTGGAAACCAGCCTGAAAGGGCCAAAACCCTCTAAAACCAGGCTGGTCAACCAGCTAAAACCAGCCAACCAGCCTAGGCCGGTTTAAGCTGTTTTTTTTCAGTAGGTGGTTCATTCCACTGTGGTGACCCCTGATGAATAAGGGACTAAGCTTAAGGAAAATAAATGAGACATGAGAGTGTGTGTGTGTGTGTGTGTGTGTGTGTGTGTGTGGTGTGTGTGTGGTGTGTGTGTGTGTGTGTGTGTGTGTGTGTGTGTGTGTGTGGGTGTGTGTGTGTGTGTGTGTGTGTGTGTGTGTGTGTGTGTGTGTGTGTGTGTGTGTGTGTATGAGCATATATGAGCTGAATTACTGAAACCAGTTTGTTCACAGTTAGTTGGTAAGTTAACTTGTCCCCGTAAGGAAATAAATTTCATTAACAGTCATACTATTGTCAATATCATTTATAAGACGACTAAGAAAGATTATATTATCAAAGATGATGCTGGTTAATTGTGGATGTGTGTGACTGATTAAAAAACAAACAATATTAATTATGTGTGTATTTAATTAGGATAATTAGACAGTATTTTGAGTTGTTTTGTGCTGGATAAATATGAATTAAACAGGCAGTAGGTGACGGGTCTTAATGAGTGATTCACTGAATCTGTGATTCATTCTGAAGGTTATTTCAAACTGTCTTTAGGCATGGATCGTTGAGTCATCGACTTAAATGATTCATTAAGAAACTGATTCATTCAGGGAGAGTTCACAAGTGGTGTTTTTAACTATTCTTTTTCGGCAAACATGAACTTTTATATAAAATAACAGGATTATAAAAATGATAATTCAAATTGCTGTTTTTGTGCTGGGGCGGCATGGTAGCTCAGTGGTTAACATTGTCACCTCACAACAAGGTTGCATGTTCTCCCCGTGTTGGGTGTGGGTTTTCCTACAGATGCTCCAGTTTCCCCCACAGTCCAAACACATGCACTATAGGAGAATTGAGTAAGCTAAATTAGCCACAGTGTATGGGTGTTTCCCAGTGATGGGATGCAGCTGGAAGGGCATCGACTGCATAAAACATATGCTGGAATAGTTGGCGGTTCATTCAGCTGTCGTGACCTCTGATTAATAAAGGGACTAAGCCAAAAAGAAAATGAATGAATGAAAGTTTTTGTGCTGGTCTGTCAAGGAGGAACGTAAAATGAAACAGGCAGGAGGTGAGAAGTCCTAAAGAGAGATTCACTGAATCAGTGATTCATTCAGAGGGTTATTTAAAACTGTCTTTAGGAATAGATCATTGAGTCCTTGATTCAAATGAATCATTCAGAAACTGATTCATCCAGGATGGTTACAAAAATGTTTGTTTTATTTTTACTTTTTTATTAGCAAACAGAAAAACAGACAATACTGTCTAAAATGTAGGTTTGATTTCTATTGAACTGTGTATGTGATTATACAAACACAAACACCGGGATAATATGAAGAGTTCAGATGCAAAACCCTCTAAATCCATCAGACCTCTTCTCTTGTAAATGAGCATTTTCTGTCAGGCTCCTCTGATTAGGTTCAGAAGCTTTGTTTGTGTGTACGTGTGTGCATGCGTGTGTGTTTGTCTGTTTGTGTGTGTACGTGTGTGCATGCGTGTGTGTTTGTCTGTTTGTGTGTGTACGTGTGTGCATGCGTGTGTGTGTGTGTTTGTTTGTTTGTGTGTGTGCGCGTGTATGATTTTGTGTGTGTGTGTGTGCGTGTGCGTGTGCGTGTGTGCGAGAGAGAGAGAGCGAGAGTTTTCTGAACTCTGATCTTTCGAGAAACCCCTGAAATTAGAACACAGACTTGAACACATGCAGAGAGAGAGATGGAGAGAGAGACAGAGAGAGGGGGAGAATAGAGAGTAGAGGAGGGGAAAATAATAATCTGAGGCAAAATTAAAAACATCCCGGAATGAAATAAAGATGAGTGCGGTGTTGGGTCTCAGCCGGCGGAATATAAAAGACAAGAGTATGAAATATAAATACGGCACAGGAGGCAAAGTGAATGCTAAGGTGGATGGAGCTGCGCTGACGGCCCACACTGCAGGAGATCAAGACCTGTCTGTGCTCACCTTCTACACACACACACACACACACACACACACACACACACATATATATATATATATATATATATATATATATATATATATATATATATATATATATATACACTCACACATGCACACACATACATACATAAACACTCAGACACACACACATATTTATACACATATCATACACACACACACAGATCATATATATATATATATTTAAAATATATACACACAAATACACATACAGGGGCGACTCAGTGGTGCAGTAGGTAGCGCTGTCGCCTCACAGTAAGAAGGTTTCTGGTTCAAGCCTCGGCTGGCTCAGTTGGTGTTTCTGTGTGGAGTTTGCATGTTCTCCCCGTGTTGGTGTGGTGCTCCGGTTTCCTCCACAGTCCAAACACATGTGGTACAGGTGAATTGGGTAGGCTAAATTGTCCGTAGTGTACGAGTGTGAGTGTGTGTGGATGTTTCCCAGTAATGGGTTGCAGCTGAAAGGGCATCCGCTGCGTAAAACATATGCTGGATAAGTTGGTGGTTCATTCCGCTGTGGCAACCCCAGATTAATAAAGGGACTAAGCCGAAAAGAAAATGAATGAATAATACACATACACACACACACATATGTAATAATACACATACACACACATATACACATTCATACACTCACACGCCCATACACGCTCACTCACATATACACACAAAAAATACACACTATTACACACATATACACACACTCTCACATATACACATTCTTGCACACTCACTCACATATACATATATTCATACTGTACACACTCACTCACACAGACACACACACACACACATTAATATATATATATACTTACATACACACTCACAGACACATACACATTAATACACATATATACACTCACACACCCATACAGTCACTCATATATACACATTCAGACACACTCACTCACATATACACACATTATTACACACAAAAATACACACAAATGCACATCTATACAACCACATACCCATACACACTCACTGACATATACACACTCATACAAATTTCCTCACATACACAAACACATCAATACACAGAAAAAATATACACACTCATACACTCACAAGACTATGCACACTCTCACATATACACATTCATACACACGCTCACATATACACACACATTAATGCACATATACACACACACCCATACACACGCACATGTATATATATATATATACACATATGCACACATGTATATATATATATATATATATATATATATATATATATATATGTATATATACACACACACTGACACACCCATACACACTCTCTCACATATACATAGTCATATTCACATACTCACTCACATATACACACACACATTAATACACACAAACATATAGACACTAATACACATATAGACACTGATTCAGTACACACTCTCATATATACACATTCATACACACACTCACATATATACACATTCATACACACACTCACATATACACGCACATACACATATTAATACACATATACACTCGCATGCTCATACACACTCACTCATATATATATATATATATATATATATATATATATATATATATATATATATATATATATATATATATATATATATATATACATACACACACTCACATACCCTTACACACTCTCTCATATACATAGTCATAATCACACACCCAGACGTACTCACTCACATATACACATTCGGACACACCACACATTAATACACAAAAACATATAGACACTAATACACATATAGACACTGATTCAGTACACACTCTCTCACACATACACATTCACACACACACACACACAACACACACACTCAGTGAGGCTTTTAATAAGATTCCCTGTTCCTCTGCTGCTCCTGTAATGCTTTTATTATTGCAGATTCACTCTCAGGTGGAGAATATTGATCACGAGGCCACGAGACGTGCAGAAATCTTCATGCTTTCATAAATCACACACTCGCACAAATCAGATTTGCCTGAGAATCCATACTTTCACTGTTTTCCTCCCTAATCTGCGTCTGGATTAGCATTGATGCACATGTGAAACAATATCATTTCTGAAGATGAATGTGCTTCACTGATGCATGTTCATGCTGCTCTTATTAATGCGTCACTGTTATTCTCAAATACTGCAGATTATGACGGAGAGGCTGCTGTAGATCATATTTTAATTCATTTTACAGTTTGTGATTTCTGCTTTCATATTAAAGTAAAACATTTTGTTTTAATCAAATTAAATACAATAAAAATGTTAGTTTTTATTTGTTTACATTTTATAAATGTACGTTTATTTATATATATTAGAATATGCAAATAGTACACAAAATGGGATCACATACGAAGAAAACAAAACAACAACAAAAACATGAAAAAAAACAATGTGTGTGTGTGTGTATGTGTGCGTAAATGTAAAGGTAACTAGGTTGATGGTCAGAGTACATACAAAAAATCCATATATATATATATATATATATAATATATATATATATATATTATAGGTGGGCATCATACCTGTCAACCCTCTCGTTTTTCCCGGGATTTTCCCGTATTTTACAGTTATATCCCGCTATCATCCTGTAAAGATATTTTCCCGTATTTCTCCCATATTATATTCAATTAAACATTAAAGAGCCGATCCTCCCTATACGCAACCCATAGCACCAAACCACCAGGGGCCACCCTTTGCTCTTAAACATGAGTCTGTTCTGTGCTTTCGCTTTGTTTAGGCATGAAAACAGTTTGAAATAATATAATAACCGAGGGATTCCCTTTCTTTTTCACTACAGGTGCCGTCTCCGCTTCATATGCAATCCTCAAACAGTCATGTAGCGGTGCGTGACTGTCAGCTGACGCACTCCATAGTGATAAATAGACGCTGTTTCCCAAACGGATTCTGTACACATGATTTGAAAGCGAAAGTCTGGGTTTTGGGTGCGTGTTTAAACAGACATAAACACATAATTAATAATAATATTAAAATCTAAAGATGTCGATCTTGGTAGGTTTTTTTAAACACAACTAATTTCGTCCTAAATGAGCATAAAAAGTTAGCAAAGCAATCGAGTGCTTCCATTATAAGTTAGATGTGTGCAGTTTTAAAGTGACACCTCCGTTATTTAATGTAATCAAACAAAAAATCTAAATAAATAAGAGATTCATTCACGGCTCTTTAATCAGAATGTGTAGGTTATACAGTGAAGAAACGGCTAATCAGATTTGATAGCTTGATTCTATTTCATTATAATAGCTATTCATTTTAATAAGCTGAACTGTTGCTAATGTATTTGCTGCTAATGTATACTATTTATTTTTCTTTTGTTAATAATAATAATAATAATAATAATATAGCATATTACTGACCATTTAACTGTGTGTTTACAATGAAACAGCTCCAAATGAACATCTTTAGTCATTTGGGGATTTTTTAAATGGGGGGGGGGGGGGGGGGTTCACTTATTATGGTGGGAATATCCCTTATTTTCACATCCCAATTTTGACAGGTATGGTGGGCATAGATAATTTTTTTAATCCTGATTAATCTCACTGTAATCTTGGAATTAATCTAGATTAAAATAGCTTTCAGAAGGCATTCAGAATATGTGTGCTACCCAAATAATGACTAAAAGTCTTTTGTAGGCAAGAAAATATTTTCTAAGCAACTATGTGAAATATATATATATAATATATATATATATATATATATATATATATATATATATATATATATATATATATATATATATATATATATATATATTAACTTGATGAAGTAATTACATAATGTTTGTTTTGCAGTCTTCAACTTAATTAGATTTAGTTGCAAAAACGGCATAATTTGGTTTATTAGGGACCGAGCACTGAAATGGTGCCTAGGCCCTATTTGAATTGCTCCGTTTATTATTATAATTCCGTTCCGGAATGAATCGCGATTTTGAGGGTCTAAACATGCCTGAAAACTCACGAAACTTTGCATACCTGCCAGAGGTGGCGAAAATGTACATTTAATAAAGGTTTCGAAAGTGGGTGTGGTAAGATGACTCGACAGCGCCACCTATAAAAATTCTACGAAGTGCCCCGTGACCTACAATCCACGCCCATGTACTAAAATTGGCACACACCTCAAACATGCTAATACCTATAAAAAAGTCTTGGAGCGAAATCTCAAACCCAACAGGACGTCAGATATTTTAACTTCCTGCAGTGAAAAAGTGGTGTTTTTGCCATTGTAGTTTAACGAACTCCTCCTAGGGATTTTATCCGATCAACACAAAAATTGGGTTTTGTCACTTAAAGGCCTTGAAGATGTTAAATTACGAAGATCTAGAGTTTTCGTCGAAGGGCGTGTCCTTGGCGGCCTCACAAACTTTGACGATTCGCCACAAAAAAGGAAGTTGTTATAACTCAGGCATGCATTGCCTGATCTGGGTTGTTGCTAGACTGGACACGATTGCGGTCAGAAGTTAATGAGAATTATTTCTATTATTTATTACATTTCCAATTTATTGTATTTTATTAACATCTACCCCTACCCTAACTCTAAACCTAACCATCACAGTAGCTTAAAAACAGTTGTTCTGCCGAGTATTATTTATGTTATCTATTAAATTACCCAATAAATTGTATTTTTTAACACCTACCCGCACCCCAACCCAAAACCCAACCGTCACAGTACTGTACAAATATGAACTATTGTTATACAGTATTAAAAATGCTGCTGTATTAATGTGCATATCGCACGTCCGTCCGGCCGCGTATCTGATCTAGACTTTATGCCCTATCTGCCTCAGAATTCACATGTTTGATAAGAGTCCTGACCTGAACACGTCTGCATGCTAATATCACATTACAGTTCTAGCGCCACCTGCTGGCAACAGGAAATGACATGTTTAGACTGTAACAAACTCCTCCCACAATTTTTATCGTATCAGCACCAAATTTGGGTGGTGTTATCTGAAAGCTCTGACGATGATATATTGTGAAGATCCAGAGTTTTCGCCGAAGGGCGTGTCCGTGGTGGCATGACAAACCTCAGTGCTTCGCCATGGAATAGGAAGTACTTATAACTCAACCACACAATGTCTGATCTGCCTGAAACTTCACAGGCTTGATAAAAGTCCTCTGCTGAAGACATCTACATGCCAATATTGAGTCACAGTCATAGCGCCACCTGCTGACAGGAGAAAGTTTGGCATAAATCTGTGATTTTCGCAGATTTTTTTAAAATATATGAGCTTAAATTATTATTGTCCGCTGTTCTCTGTCATCCTGAGGCTACCGGGTGGAGGTGAGCCCGGATGCGAGGTCCCTTTCATCGCTGCTTGCAGCTTTAATTTTTATGTTGTTGTTTTATTTTTGGCCAGTTTTATTCATTCATTCATTTTCTTTTCAGCTTAGTCCCTTTATTAATCAGGGGTCGCCACTGTGGAATGAACCGCCAACTTATCCAGCACATGTTTTACACAGCGGATGCCCTTTCAGCTGCAACCCATCACTGGGAAAGCTACCCACTGCGCCACCTTGACGCCCCTTGGCCAGTTTTATGACTTTTTAACTCTGTTAATATTATTAAATGTAGGTGGACTTTTTTGTTTAGCTTAAACTGAATGAAAATTAGAAACATGTATACGTTTCTTTATTCCAATCACTTTTAGCTGTACTCATTTCACCACCTGAAGTAAATGAAAATGAAAAATGTGAGTAAAATAAAGCCGGGTTTGTTTACAGCAGTAAATGTTCGTGTTAAATGAAGACGTGTGTGTTTTTCCTGCTGTAATGAGCATCTGATGTTGTGCAGTGTTCACATCTCTATATTTGAGCGTGTTTTGTAAAGCGAATGACTGTGTAATGGAGGATTTCGATCATTTTTCCGCTCGTCTGCAGTGTTTTCAGGACAGAGATGTTTCAGTCATTGATCCGCTGCTTTTACCAAACAAATGAGCAGAAACCGCTTTTGTGAAGCTTCTGCTTGTCAGAAAAAAATATATAAATATGTTACTGTACAGTTGAGGACAAAATGATTCGCTCTCCTGTGCAATATTTACTCTTTTTTCCAATATCATTTTGATCTCGGGATGCAGGTTGTGTTGAATGGCATATGTAGACCGATGCTTTGAATTAATTATTGGGATTAGACTTTGGGCTTTTTTGGGAATGGTTCATGTGGGATATATTTTGAAGGGTTGTTTTTGTAATTAATTAATTTATTTATTTATTGGCATCATTGTTTATTTATTTTGCAGTTGGTTTGTGTGGAATATTTTGAAGTTTTTTTGTAATTAATTAATTCATTCATTCATACATTCATTCATTTATTTATTTATTTATTTATTTGTTTATTTATGATTTTTGGTTTGTTTATTGGTATTTTACTTTATGTGCTATACTTTGTAATATTTTAAAGTTATTTGTAATTAATTAATTAATTGATTGATTTATTTAATAAATAATTAATTTATATACAAATTTGTGTTTGTTTATTGATCATTTTTATATTGAATATTTTATTGAAATATTCTGAATGGTTGTTTTTGTCATTTATTTATTTATTGCTTTATTATTTTATTTCTCTTTGATTATTTTTTTTGTTTGTTTGTTTATTGGTGTTATATTATGTTTGTTTTGGAATTGGTTTATGTGGAATATATATATATATATATATATATATATATATATATTTTTTTTTTTTATTTATTTATTTTTTTTTTGTTAATTGTTTATAATTTTTGGTTTGTTTATTGGTATTTTACTTTGTTTATGTGGAATATTCTGAAGGGTTGTTGTACTTTATTTATTCATTTGTTTATTTATTATTGGTATTATACTTTGTTTATTTTGGAATTGGTTTGTGTGGAATATTTTAAAGTTATTTGCAATGAATTCCTTCAATTAATTTAAAATAATTAATTTATTTAAATATATTTTTGGTTAATGATATTTTACTTTATGTGCAATATTCTGAAGGGTTGTTCATTTATTTATTTATTTTTGTTTGTTTATAGGTATTATAGTTTGTTTATTTTTGAATTGGTTTATGTGGAATATTTTGAAGTTTAATTGTAATTAATAAATGAATTTGCTTATTTAATATTTTCTTGATTTCTTACTGATGTTATACTTGTGTTATTTTGGAATTGGCTTATGTGGAGTATATTTTGAAGGTTTATTTGTACTTTTTAATTTTGTTGATTTATTTTGTATGTAAATCTTGGTATTGCAATGCAGAAAAAAACATTCAGATTAATATAAATTCAAAAGAAAAGCACTAAATGTTTAATATCAGTTTTTTTTTTATTAAAATAATTTAATAAATTTATTCATGATCAGTGATTATAATTACTTATTTTTAAAAAATATTTCTCACCCCAAACCTGGTTATATATATATATATATATATATATATATATATATATATATATATAGATATATATATCACTTGATAATTATTAGAACTTTTTTCTATCATTAAATCATCCAGTTATACTAATTCATGAAGAAACTTGTGATTTTTAAGACTGCAGTAATGATGCAGAAAATTCAGTTTTATATTGTAGAAATATAGATGCAGTTTACAGTATATTAACACAGAAAATTGACATTATGAATTGCAATAATATTATATATATATATATATGTTTTTATTGTATTTTGTGGTCACATATGCTTGTCTCAGCAGCTTCATGGCTGAACAATAGAAATGCTTACATTTTAATGTAAATTGCATTAATGTTAAGTCCCCACTTCTGCATGTTCCTGCTGGCTGTTTACAGACGTGTTCAGTATATCAGATGATTTAATTGAATTGAAAAGAGCAGTGTTCGTCTGCCGTCTCAATTACATCACATTTAATAACATGAAACTAAACGCTAAACTAATAACACTACACAACATGATGAAACTCAATCAGAGACGCTCTGCTGAACTGCTGCATTTACTGAATGGGTTATTTGATTGAAGAGAATAAGGCAGGAGTTTTTTTTTTTTTTCAGGTAAACCGACTCACTTAAATGAATCAGTGAAAGAGCTTCGTTCGTAAAGCTAGAACAATGAGGAGGAATTCAGATAAATCATTTTGAACCTGTTTGTTCAAATGAACCGACTCACTTAAATGATTCAGAGTGCACATTTGAGGCATCAGTGTTCTTAAACTTTTTTGATAGCTAAAAAGAAGAGAATAATTCAGATGAATAATTTTAAACCTATTTGTTCAAGTAAAGCGACTCAGTCTAATGAATCAGAGAGTGTGTTCTTGATCATCAGCATTTAGTGACTTGTTTGTTTATAATTAAAAAGAAGAAAAAAATCGGGAGGAATTCAGATTAATCATTTTGAACCTGTTCATTCAAATGAACTGACTCAGTTGAATCAGAGAGCTTGTGTTTGATCATTAGCAATTAGTAAATAGTTTGATTGATCATAAAGACATGAAAATTAATCAGAAGCAATTCAGATGAATCATTTAGAACCTGTTCATTCAAATGAGCCAACTCACTCAAATGAATCAGTGAGTGTGTGTTTGATCATCAGGCATTTAGTGAATTGTTTGTTTAATAGTTAAAAAGAAGTGAATAAACCGTGAGGAGTTGAGATGAATCATTTTGAACCTGTTCATTCAATTGAACCAACTCGATCAAATGAAGATCCTCAGCATTTAGTGAACTTTATATTTGATGGTTAAAAGAAGAGAAAATAAATCAGGAGGAATTGAGATGAATCATTTTGAACCTGTTTGTTCAAATGAGCCGACTCACTCAAATGAATCAGTCAGTGTGTGTTTGTTTATCAGCATTTAGTGAATTGTTTGTTTAATAGTTTAAAAAGAAGTGAATAAATCGTGAGGAGTTGAGATGAATCATTTTGAACCTGTTCGTTCAATTGAACCAACTCGATCAAGTGAAGATCTTCAGCATTTAGTGAACTTATATTTGATGGTTAAAAGAATAGAGAATAAAATCAGGAGGAATTCAGATGAATCATTTTGGACCTGTTTGTTCAATTGAACCAACAT
The DNA here is from genome assembly GCF_903798145.1 of Danio aesculapii. Lineage (NCBI taxonomy): Eukaryota > Metazoa > Chordata > Actinopteri > Cypriniformes > Danionidae > Danio > Danio aesculapii. Next base: position 62,335,463 of record NC_079440.1, read on the forward strand.
TCTTAAATGAATCAGAGAACACGTGTTTCATCACACACATTTAATGAATTGTTTGTTTGGTAGTTAAAATAAGGAGAAAATCAGGAAGGAATTCAGATGAATCATTTTGAACCTGTTTGTTCAAATGAACCGACTCACTCAGATGACTCAGAAAGTGTGTGTTTTATCATAATTTATGATGATGCCTGTAACTCTGACATCTGCATGAGGAGAGCCTGATGCTTTAGTTTCATATTGATTATGAACTCCTCATTAAAATAATGCATGATGATTCACAGTGATCCGGATAAATCTGTGTGTGTGTGTGTGTGTGTGTGGCTGCTGAAGTGTAAATAGGAGCGCAGGAGTGGCGTTTCTGTGTCTGCTGAAGGTCAGGACTCTGCAGCAGTGCATTGTGGGACTTTTGCCCCAGTCAGGATGAGTGTGTGTTTTGTCTTTGACTTTGGCCCAGAATTTATTACCTGCGCGATCACTGAAGAACAGCGGCTGCTCTCCTCCTGCTGCACACACACACACACACACACACACACACACACACTCCTTCATTCACTCCTTCCTTTCTTCCTTTCGCTCGACTTTGTGAAAGTGGCATGAAGGTTACAGGAGTTCAGGAGTGTGTGTGTGTGTGAGACGGAGAGAGATAGAGTAGGTTAGTGTGTGTGAAAATGTTTCTAGTTTCTAGCTGGATGTAGTGTAGATCTGTCTTCTGGAGTGTTGTTTCTGTTTATTCCTGAATAGACAGTTAAATTCTGACGTCTACACTCCTGCATTCGGCAGCTTTTGTCTAAAGTGACTTCACTCTGCGTTCATCATTACGCATTTCCATCAGTTCATGTGTTCTCTGGGAATTGAACCTGTGACCTTAGTGTTGCAAGCACATGATCTACTGCTCGAGCTGCGGGAGCTCATTTTTTATTAATATACATTGTGTGTGTGTGTGTGTGTGTTGTGTGTGTGTGTGTATGCTTGTGCGTGGTGTGTGGTGTGTGTGTGTGTGTGTGTGTTATTTATGCTTAAATCAGTGTTGTTCCTGTTTTAGTTAAGACTCAATCCTGGAACTCATTCATTTTCTTTTGGCTTAGTCTTTATTTCAGAGCTCGTGCACTACAGCGGAATGAACCGACAACTATTCCAGCATGTGTTTTACACAGCGGATGGCTACTTTATTACTTATTCAAGACTATTTCTTTATTATTTAATTAAATATTTACTTAATATTAAATGAGTCATTTAATAATAAAATAACTATTAATAAATTCTTTAATTATTTTAATAAATTATTTAAAATTTAATATTTAAAAAATTACTTATTTTAAATTAGTTATTTATTATTAATATCTAATTTATTAATGATTTAACTAATGTAATGAATTCATTACATTTTAAATTAATTATTTAATATTTAATTAGTATTAAATCAGTTATTCAAAAATATTTATTTATAAAATGCCTATTTTTATCAATTTAAATATTAAATTAAGAAGTTTTTAATTGTATTTTAATACGTTGTTTAAAGTGTCACTTTATTCGAAATATAATCATTTAAAAAGCAATGGTATATTTAATAAATTCTAATATTCATTCATTCATTCATTTTCCCACGGCTTAATCCCTTATTCATCAGGGGTCCCACAGTGGAATGAACTAACTATTGCCAGCATTTGTTTACACAGCGGATGCCCTTCAAGCCACAACCAGTAGCGGAAACACCCGTACAACCCTCATTTTACACACACACACACACTCTCATCACTACGGCCATCAAGGTTATTATAGTTAGCGAAAACGAACGAAAAAACGAAAACTAATATGTAAAATAATCGTCGTAACTGAAATAAAAATAAAAACGAGTTTTTTAATAAACTAGAACTGACTGAAACTGTATTGTGTTCATACAAAACTAACTGAAACGAACTAAATTATAGCAGAAACCTCCTTCGTGTTCGTCTGTGTAAGTGTATTTAATACATGATCTTACTGTGAGCCTTTAGAAGTAATCTATTTACTACCGCGCTGCAGGTGTTTGACACCGTACGGCCACTCAGAGTCTGTAGTCTGCTGGCCATTGGCCAGATCGAGCCGGTTCTCCTCCAGTCATCCTCGCTGTTGCTTCCCCGCGACAAAAACAACGAGTGGACATGACAGCAGCACGGTGACAGCATTAAATCCAGACACTTAAAACTATTACTTTAACACGTTTGAGCCCAATAATGGGTTTTATCTCTGTATCGCGATCGCGATCGCGAATGAATCTTTTTAACCGGATCTTCTAAGTGAACCGGTTGAACTAGTTCACCAAATAGAAGATAATCACTTGAAATGATTCGCGTCTCCAGTAAGCACTCGTCCACAAACTACTTACTTTTTAACAAGCCTAATACTCCCTACCCCCAATCTGTCAACACGGGGAAACATGCAAACTCCACACAGAAACACCAACTGACCCAGCCGGGACTCAAACCAGTGAACTTCTTGCTGTGAGACAACAGTGCTAACCACTGAGCCACTGTGCTGCCCTCAGCTCGGAACTCTAACTGATTTAGTCAGTAAAAACAGAAGATTGGGATTTAATTAGCATTTCACACCTTTTTATTAGCTGATAAATTGAGGAAGAGAAACACTTCATAGACTGTCATTAAACCTTTATTATGTGATAACATGTCATATAATTATAATGTCTTAATAATGTCAAAGACGACACAGTGGCTCAGAGGATAGCACTGTGGCCTCACTGCAAGAAGGTTGCTGGTTCGAGCCTTGGCTGGGTCAGCTGGTGTTTCTGTGTGGAGTTTGCATGTTCTCCCCGTGTTGGCGTGGGTTTCCTCCGGGTGCTCCGGTTTCCCTCACAGTCCAAACACATGCGCTATAGGGGAATTGATCAACTAAATTGGCCATAGTGTATGAGTGTGAATGAGTGTGTTTGGGTGTTTCCCAGAACTGGGTTGCGGCTGAAAGGGCATCCGCTGCATAAAACATATGCTGGAATAGTTGGCGGTTCATTCCACTGTGAAGATTTCTGATAAATAAGGAACTAAGCTGAAGGAAAATGAATGAATGAGTGATGTCAGGTAGATTGTGAAGGAGAGTTTATGCATGCTCATGACGACTGTCACTCAGTTCTGACATGATAAATACAAAGATGACATTGTTTATTATGACAAGTCTGTTATGACAAATCACAAACTGTTTGTTTTTTCATTGTCGTGACAATTTGACGTTGCCAAGACAACAACACTTGTCATAAATCTGTCATAAACATGACTGTCATGAAGCTGTTATGAATATGAATTTTATAACAGTGTCATTAATATTAGTTTTGACCTCGGCTACAGGAGTACAAGCTCAGTTAGTCATTAAAATGCCAATAAATATTAATGATGCTCTTCAAAAGGATTTGACAGAGTGATGACACCTTTAATGAGACACTTTAATGTCAAATACTGTTTCTTTCGCTGAAGTACAACATTTGAACCAATGTTTTAATGTTTCTCCTGATTTTCTCCTGTTTTATTTATTCTCTTCTCCAAACATATTCATTTGTGTGTTGTCATTTTTGCACTGGTCTTCAGATGAGTTGATCAGTTTTGGCTTTGGTTTTGGCATATTTGCATGCGTGTGTGTGTGTGTGTGTGTGTGTGTGTGTGTGTGTGTGTGTATGTGTTTGAATGTGTGTGTGTGTGTGTGTGTGTGTGTGTGTGTGCGTGTGTGTGTGTGTGTATGGCTGAGCATGGTCTGTTTGTGCTGTGAGATCTACTCAATGTGTCTGGTGCATATGGAGAGAAGAGTGTGTTTTCTACACGTGGTTTGTCAAGCCCACTCACCTATGAGAGGCACACTCAGAAATGCTCAATGTTTAGAGATATGGAGTGATTGTAAGACACTGTGTGTGTGTGCAAAATGTGCAAAACTGGTTCAAGTGCTGGTGTCCGTGCTGTGATATTTTGATACGATGTAATACGCGTCTGATGGAGTGTGTGTGTGTGTGCGCTCGTGCACGTCCTTCAGTGGCGTGTCCTGATGTCCTCATCACTCTTTCTGAAAGTGTGTGTTTGTGCAGTGAGAGGTCAGACACTCTGAAACGCCTCGTCTTACAGGGAGGAGAAACAGAGCAGACTTTATTTGCACAGGTCATGGAAAACATTCATGTAGATACGTGTGTGTGTGTGTGCCGCGTGTGTGTGTGTTGTGTGTATGTGGTATGTATTATTGTGCATGTGACAGTGTGTGTATATGTTTGAAGGTGTGTATGATAGAGGTAATGTTTGTGTGTGTGTCTGATCAGTGTGTGTGTGTGCATGTGTGTGTATGTGTTTGAATGTGTGTATGTTTGTGGTTGTGTTTGTGTGTATCTTTGATTTGTGTGTGTTTGTGTTCAGGAATCTGTTATCTGTAAGGTGTGCTGTGCTGCTTCAGACTCTGTCAGGCTGTTTCATCAGTAAGTGAAGCGCAGATGCGACTCGTCACGTTTGTTATACTCTGAATAACACACACCCTCATCTGAGAGCAGCGGGTCATTCTGCACTGTGTGTTTGCTGTGTTTGAGGGTTTCTGCTTTGCTGTGTGTGTGTGCGTGCGTGCATGCGTGCGTGTGCTGCCAGCTGTCAGAAACCCCACAACTGAATGCTACCTACGGGTCAGATGACCTTAGAGACATGAGCACCCATCTGCCACACACACACACACACACACACACACACACACACATATTATATATTATATATATATATATATAAAGCGAAAACTAACATGTAAATATTCGTGTTTAACTGAAATAAAAATAAAAACGAGAGTTTTTTTTTAATAAACTAGAACTGACTGAATCTGTATTGTGTTCAAACAAAACTAACTGAAACTAACTAAAGTTATAGCAGAAACCTCCTTCGTGTTCGTATTTGTAAATGTATTTAATACATGATCTTACTGTGCACCTTTTAGAAGTGAATCTATTTACTCCGCGCTGCAGGTGTCTGACCAGTACAGAACCTCAGAGTCTGTAGTCCTGCTGCCCAGATCGAGCCGGTTCATTCAAGTGGTGGTTCATTCTGCTGTAATCCCCGTTAATAAAGGGAATTATTGTTTATTTTTTTTTATGGCATTATTATATTATATTATATTATATTATTATTATATTATATTATATTATTATATTATATTATATTAATTTATTATATTTTTATTATAATATTATTATTATTTTATATTATTCTATTATTATTTATTATTATTATTATTAATATATACATTACATATATTATATTTTATTATATTATTAATATTATTATTATATTATTATTATCATTGTTACTATTATAACTTTTTTATTATATTATTATCATTATTATTATATTATTATTATTATTTTATTATAGTAATATTATATTAGTATTATATTATATATAATTTATTATATATTTTATTATCATTATTAATATTATATTATTATCATTATTAATTTTATTATTATTATTATAGTAATATTATATTATTTATATATTATATTATATTATATTATTATTATATTTATATTTTATTATATTATTATTATTATTATTGTTACTATTATAATTTTTTATATTATTACTATTATTATTATTATTAACATTATTATTAATATTATTATATTATTATTTATTATTATATTATATTTTTTATTATATAATAATATTATTATTATTGTTGTTGTTACTATTATAATTTTTTATTATATTATTAATATTATTATTATTATTATTATTATTATCATTATTATTAATTATTATTATAGTAATATTATATTATTTAATATTATAATATTATATTATATTTTTATTATATTATTATTATTATTGTTACTATTATAATTTTTATTATATTATTACTATATTATTATTATTAACATTATTATTATTATTATTATTATTATTATTATATTATATATTATTATTATATTATTTTATTATATTAATAATATTATTATTGTTGTTGTTTATTATAATTTTATTATATTATTAATATTATTATTATTAATATTAATGTTATTATCATTATTATTATTATTATTATTATTATTATTATAGTAAATATTATATTATATTATATTATTATTATAATATTATTATTAATATCATTATTTTTATTATTATTATAATATTATATTATATGATATTATATTATATGATATTTATTAGATTATATTATATTATATTATATATATATATTATATATATTATTTATAATATATATTATATTATATTATATTATATTATATTATATTATATTTATTATATTATATTATATTAAATTATATTAAATTATATTAAATTATTATGTTATATTGTATTAGGTTATGTTATGTTATTATTTCCTCTTTTATTTTAGCCAAAATAAAACACTTTCTCCAGCATAAAATAAATGTAAGAGGAAATACTCTGAAAGTGTTCTTGCTCTATTAAACAGGATAAAGAGTTACACTTTGTCTTTAAGTGTATGTACAGTAAATAAGTGTATGCATCAGAGTTATATTTCTGCTGTATTATTTCCAGAGAGCATGTTTAATGGAGAAGCGGTTTGTTTTGTCATGGAGTCATCTTCAGAACATCAGAGCGGTAATGAAGCGTGTGTGTTCAGCGCAGGTCTGTGTGCAGTACTCATCATATGAAGCGGTCGTGTCTCGAATCAGGCTCAGCTGTATTCATCAGCTCCATTCTGCCTGTGTGTGTGTGTGTGTGTGTGTGTGTGTGTGTGCGGACTCCAGTTTACATCTGATTAATGAAATCTCTGCACACACGTCTGCATGTTCTGGAGCGGCATCTTGGTGTGTGTGTGTGTGTGTGTGTGTGTGAGTGAAGGAGCTAGAGATCAGCAGAATCAGCAGCAGATGGCGAGTGTTGGACCCTCAGTCAGGGGTCTGAACGCTGCGTCCTTGAAGAAGCTACACACACACACACACACACAAACACACACACACACACACACGTGCAGCTGATGGAAGTGTGTGAGTATTGTTTAACAGTGCTCAGCGATGGAGAGTGTTCTGATTAATGCTGTTCTGATGGTTATTGATTGTGTTTCCTGTTTCTGTGTGTTTCCACTGGTGCACCTTTGAGCGCTGATACAGAGAGGAGATGCGGGTTATACACACACACACACACACACATTCACACATTCACACATACTCACACACATGCACATATAAAACATTCATACACAAACATGCATACATGCTCACACATTCACTCACACACACACACACACACACACACACAAACTCACACACATCTTACATGTGCGCACACACATAGTGACTCTTACACTGATACAAACACACAAACTCACGCACAGACACACTCATATACACACACTTATAGACTCACAACTATACACACACACACAGACACACTCATATACACATATACACTTATACATTTACAATCATACATGCGCACACACACATACACACACACACACATACACAGTGAGTCCTCTTGCTGAACACACTTTCATGCGTGACCTGAACGACAGTGAATCTGCAGACACACAGACTGCTGAGTGTTTGATCCGCAGTCTCGTCTCACTGACTGTGTGTGTGTGTGTGTGTGTGTGTGTGTGTGTGTGTGTGTGACTGCTCTCTCTCACATACACAAACACACACACACACACACACACACACTCATATACACACATACACTTATACATTCACAATCATACATGTACGCACACACACACACACACACACACACACACACACACACACACACACATATACTGACACTTACATACACTCATATAAACACACACACACATATGCACACATACAACCATACATGCGGACATACACACACACACACACACACACACACACACACACTCATGTATATATACTTACATTTATACACTCAGTCATACACACACACACACACACACACACATACTGACACCTACACACACACTCATTCAAACAGTTTGTATGTTCTCCCCGTGTTGGTGTGGGTTTCCTCCAGGTGCTCCGGTTTCCCTCACAGTCCAAACACATGCGATATAGGAGAACTGATGAACTAAACTGGCCGTAGTGTATGAGTGTGTGTGTGAATGGGTGTTTCCCACTACTGGGTTTCAGCTGGTAGCGCATCTGCTGAGTAAAACATGTGCTGGATAAGTTGGCGGTTCATTCCTCTGCGGTGACCCCTGATTAATAAAGAGACTAAGCTGAAAAGAAAATGAATGAATGAATGAATGAATATTGATTTATGTATCTGCTATAATGTAGACATTCATAACAACAAGAGTGTGTTTCTCCTCCCGCACCTTCATTAATTCTACTGTGACTAAATCAGTGATTGTTTGTTTTGTAATCCACACACTTCTATTGTTGTTATTTGTTTATTTATTTGTTTATTTTTTGCAAAAACTACAGAAAAACCCACAAAATGTTTGATGTTTGATGTTTTTCTTGTGTAATACACTCTTCAATCCTCTGCTGTCTCCAGTCTAGCGGCGTCCCCATGGAGAAACATGCTCTGTGGGTTCTGTAGTGTTATTTATTTTATACACACACACATACATGAATACACACAAACAAACACACACTCATATCTACACAAACACATTCATTTACAACCACACACTTATATACAAGAACACACTCATACGCAGAGAATCATATACACACACACACACACACTCATGCACACAGCCATATACACAAAATCAGACTCATACACACACACACTCATGCACACAAATATACACCCATATACACACTCATACACACAAACACACACCCATTAACACAAACACACATGCATAAACGTAAACACACCCATACACGCACACACACACCCACACACAAACACACACCCATATACACAAAATCAGACTCATGCACACTCACACTCACGCACACAAATATACACCCATATACACACCCATACACACAAACACACACATTTACAAGCAAACACACACCCATACACACAAACACACACGCATACACACACACAACCCATACACACACACACATTTATAAGCAAACACAAACACACACACATACACATAAACACACACCCATACACACACACACACAAACAAACATTTACAAGCAAACAAACACACACCCATACACACAAACACACACTCATACACACAAACACACATTTACAAGCAAACATACACTCAAACACACACCCATACACACTCACACACTCATACACACAAACACACACACATACACACAAACACACACCCATAAACACAAACACACAGTTACAAGAAAGCATACACACAAACACACACCCATACACAAACACACACTCACACACACAAACACACACTCATACACAAAAACACACACCCATACACACAAACACACACGTAAACACAAACACAAACATACGCCCATACACACAAATACACACAAACACACATCCATACACACAATCACATACATAGACACAAACACTCATACACAAACACCCAAACACTCCTACACAAACAAACATGCCCATACACACAAACACACCCACACCCATGTACACACAGACACAAACATACACACATATATACATACAAACACACACATATACACAAACATACATTCACACAAACACACACTCATGCACACAGCCATATACACAAATCAGACTCATAGAAAAACACACACTCATACACACACACACTCTCTCTCTCTCTCTCTCTGATACACACAAAAACACACTCATACACACAAACACATACATATACACACAAACACACATACAAACACTCCTACACAAACACTTGCTCACACACTCATACACACAAACACACCCATACACACACATACACACACGCATGTGCACACAATCAGACACAAACACACACCCACACACACAAACACACTCATACATACAAACATGCACACAAGCACACACGCATACACACAACCTATACACTCAAACACACAAATATACAAACACACTCTCATACACAAACATACACTCATACATGAACACACACTCATACACATACATGTGTGTGTGTGTGTGTATATATATATATATATATATATATATATATAATATATATATATATATATATTAGGTGTTGACACGGACACGGGTTTTATAGAGTGTGTGTGTATAGCGTAGTGTGTGTGTGTGTTGTTTTACATGTGTCATATAGTGTGTGTTGCACTGTTAATGATCCTCCCTCCTCATCTCTTCGTTTCCTCCACATCTCATCCCCTCGGGGTTGTGTCCTCCCTCCTCTTTTCATTATGTAGATGCGTGTGTGTGTGTGTGTGTGGTGTGGGTGTGTGTGTGTGTCCCCGTGCTCCTGCCGTCTGTGTTTGCTATATTCCTCTTTTATTTGCTGTATGTGTGTGTAGATTGGTCTCGCAGCGGGAGTGTAGAGGGCATCAATCACTGTCACTTACTGTCGCTCATCTTAAAGACGGGATAGTTCTGCTCTCGCCCGTCTGAATGCTAAAACTCAGCGCGAGCAGAAATCTGCAGCAATCTGACTCAAATACATGTTTACACGTTTACAAATGAGGAACGCGTCGGTTTGCATCTCACCGGCCGCGCCGCGCCATGCTGTACTGCGCCTCTTATTTAGATGAATGATTAAAGTTAGGGCCCGGCCGGGACTCTCCGCCCCGCCGTCTTATTTCGAGAAGAATGGAGGAACTGTCACGCTCTGATGCATCACCGGCGTCCCGCACGCAACTGCAAATCATTCCTGCAAATCACTGCAAAGCTGTTTCTGCGTGTCGGCGCTCAGTTGCATTGTATGCTAATGAGCGAAGACTGGAAATACAGGAGGAATATCTAATAATGATGATGTCACACACTCAGGTGAAAACAATGGAGGGATGCTCAGCCAGTTTTTGAACAATTAGATATTATTGCCAAAAATATACTCAAGCAACATATAGTAAAACTGGTCTTGAGTCACAATATAAGCTAACTATATGCGGTATCTGACATATACGTTCATGTTGGCTGTATATACGGTGGTGTGAAAAAGTATTTGCCCCCTTACTGATTTTTTTTTTTTGCATGTTTGTCACACTTTTAATATGCCAGATCATCAAACCGATGTATTAGCCAGAAATAACACAATCAAAACCCGAAACTGTATAGCCCATGTGTGAAAAAGTATTGCCCCCTGTTAAAACATATCTTAACTTTGGTTTATCACATTTGTTAGTTTTCTGTAGCCACACTCAGGCCTGATTACTGCCACACCCATTCGCAATCAAGAAATCACTTAAATAGGACCTGCCTGACAAAAAGGTAGACCAAAAGATCCTCAAAAATCTAAATATTTGCATGTTTTATCACACTTTTAATGTTTCAGATCATCAAACTAATTTAAATATTAGTCAAAGATAGCACACGTAAACACATCATGCAGTTTTTAAATGAAGGTTTTTATCATTAAGGGAAAACACAATCCAAAACCACTGTACATACTGTAACCTTGTGTGAAAAAGTATTTGCCCCCTGTTAAAACATATCTTAACTTTGGTTTATCACATTTGAGTTTAGTTTCTGTAGCCACACTCAGGCCTGATTACTGCCACACCTGTTCACAATAAAGAAATCACTTAAATAGGATCAGCCCAACAAAGCAAAGTAGACCAAAAGATCCTCAAAAATCTAAACATTTGCATGTTTGTCACACTTTTAATGTTTCAGATCATCAAACTAATTTAAATATGATTAACACAAGTAAACACATCATGCTATTTTTATCATTAAGGGAAAACAAAATCTAAAACTGCAGTGCATTACCCTGTGTGACAAAGTATTAGCCCCCTGTTAAAACAACTGAATTGTCACACCTGAATTCAGTTTCTCGAGCCACACCCAGGTGTAATTACTGACACACTTGTTTGAGATCAAGAAGTTACTTAAATAAACCTCCCAGACTAAGTAAAGTAGACCAAAAGATCCTCAAAAGCTGGACATCTGTGCCTGTTATTTAGATGAATGATTAAAGTTATGGGCTGTTTTCCAGAGAAAAGTTGCATTGTATGCAAATGAGTGAAGACTGGAAATACTGGAGGAATATCTAATAATGATGATGTCACACACTCAGATGAAAACAATAGAGTGATGCTCAGCCAATTTTTGAACATGTATATTCTATACTATACTATACTATGCTATGGTATACTATACTATGCTATGCTATGCTATACTATACTACGCTATGCTATGCTATGCTATACTATACTATACTATACTATACTATACTATACTATACTATACTATACTATACTATACTAAACTGTTCTATACTATACTATACTATACTATACTATACTATACTATACTATGCTATACTATACTATACTATACTATACTATGCTATGCTATGCTATGCTATGCTATGACTAATACTATACTGTACTATACGATGCTATTCTATACTATGCTATGCTATACTATACTATACTATACTATACGATGCTATACTATACTATGCTATGCTATGCTATACTATAATATAATATGCTATGCTATGCTATACTATACTATGCTATGCTATGCTATGCTATGCTATGCTATGCTAGCTATACTATACCATACTACTTTACTATACTATACGATGCTATACTATGCTATGCTATACTATGCTATGCTATACTATATACTATGTTATGCTATGCTATGCTATGCTATGCTATGCTATGCTATATACTATACTATACTATACTATACTATACTATACTATACTATACTATACTATACTATACTATACAGAACTGAGCTCTGAACTGCACTGTGCTGCTTTATTGAAACAGATTTTCTGGTATATCTAAAACTGTATTTATGTGATATTTGCCATTCAGACAAATTAATTTCCCTCTGGAATCAATCGATCAATTAGTCAATCCCTGTGCAATAAGTCTGTGCAATATAACTATATTTAATTATATGGATAATACAAAAAAATATCGTTTAATATTATGCTTTATCAATTAAATCACAGGTGTCAAACCCCTGGAGGGCCTATCATTAAGGGAAAACACAATCCAAAACCACTGTACATACTGTAACCTTGTGTGAAAAAGTATTTGCCCCCTGTTAAAACATATCTTAACTTTGGTTTATCACATTTGAGTTTAGTTTCTGTAGCCACACTCAGGCCTGATTACTGCCACACCTGTTCACAATAAGAAATCACTTAAATAGGACCTGCCCAACAAAGCAAAGTAGACCAAAAGATCCTCAAAAATCTAGACATTTGCATGTTTGTCACACTTTTAATGTTTCAGATCATCAAACTAATTTAAATATGATTAACACAAGTAAACACATCATACTATTTTTATCATTAAGGGAAAACAAAATCTAAAACTGCAGTGCATTACCCTGTGTGACAAAGTATTAGCCCCCTGTTAAAACAACTGAATTGTCACACCTGAATTCAGTTTCTCGAGCCACATCCAGGTGTAATTACTGACACACTTGTTTGAGATCAAGAAGTTACTTAAATAAACCTCCCAGACTAAGTAAAGTAGACCAAAAGATCCTCAAAAGCTGGACATCTGCGCCTGTTATTTAGATGAATGATTAAAGTTATGGGCTGTTTCCCAGAGAAAAGTTGCATTGTATGCAAATGAGTGAAGACTGGAAATACTGGAGGAATATCTAATAATGATGATGTCACACTCAGATGAAAACAATGGAGGGATGCTCAGCCAATTTTTGAACAATGTATACTATTCTATACTTTATGCTATGCTATGCTATACTATGCTATGCTATGCTATGCTATACTATGCTAATATACTATACTATACTAACTATACTATACTATACTATACTATACTATGCTATACTATACTATACTACACTACACTACTACTACACTACTATACTATACTATACTAGCTACGCTATACTATACTATACTATACTATACTAGACTATACTATACTATACTATACTATACTATACTATACTACACTACCATACTATACTATACTATGCTATACTATACTATGCTATGCTATGCTATGCTATGCTACGCTACACTATACTATACTATACTACTCTATACACTACTATACTATACTATACTATACTATGCTATGCTATGCTATGCTACGCTATGCTATACTATACTATACGATGCTATACTATACTATGCTATACTATACTATACTATGCGATACATACTATACTATGCTATGCTATACTATACTATACTATACTATACTATACTATACTATACTATACTATACTATACTATACTATGCTGTACTATACTATACTATACTATACGATGCTATACTATACTATGCTATGCTATACTATACTATACTATACTATACTATGCTATGCTATATAACTATACTATACTATACTATACTATACGATGCTATACTATACTATGCTATGCTATACTATACTATGCGATACTATACTATACTATGCTATGCTATACTATACTATACTATAGTATTCTACTACTATACTATACTATACTATACTATACTATACTATACTATACTATGCTATGGTATACTATACTATACTATGCTATGCTATACTATACTACGCTATGCTATACTATACTATACTATACTATGCTATGCTATACTACTATACTATACTATACAATACTATACTATGCTATGCTATACTATACTATACTATACTACACTACACTATACTATACTATGCTTGCTATACTACCGTTATGCTATGCTATGCTATACTATAACATACTATACTTTACTATACTATACGATGCTATACTATGCTATGCTATACTATGCTATGCTATACTATACTATACTATGTTATGCTATGCTATACTATGCTATGCTATGCTATGCTATGCTATACTATATACTATACTATACTATACTATACTATACTATACAGAACTGAGCTCTGAACTGCACTGTGCTGCTTTATTGAAACAGATTTTCTGGTATATCTAAAACTGTATTTATGTGATATTTGCCATTCGGACAAATTAATTTCCCTCTGGAATCAATCGATCAATTAGTCAATCCCTGTGCAATAAGTCTGTGCAATATAACTATATTTAATTATATGGATAATACAAAAAAAATATCGTTTAATATTATGCTTTATCAATTAAATCACAGGTGTCAAACCCCTGGAGGGCCGCAGCTCTGCACAGTTTACTTCCAGCCCTAATTAAACCCACCTGATCTAACTAATTGAGTGCTTTAGGTTGTTTGATACTAAACTCTTCAGGTCTGCGGTCCTCCAGGAATTGAGTTTGACACCCTGGTTTAAATCATGGTCTCACAAAAGACCTAATTTACAGGAATACTTTTTTTAGCACCATCAAAAATACAGTCTATATATGTAGTTTTAGTGTGTTGTATGTGTTTCTGCACCGTCTGCACTGTAAAGAGTGGTTTATTTGTCTGTTTAGTGTCGGCGCTCGGCTCATGTGTCTGCCTCTCTGAGCTCTGTTGTTTTCTCTTCATTGCTGATGGATCGCTGTGTGTTTTGTGTGTCGAGATGATTCTGTGTTTTGTGTGTAGAGATGGTTCTGTCAGCTCCTGTGCAACGCCTGATCTATGCCCTGTGAAGCTCCTCTGTGCTGGTGGTCTGCTGGTTCTCCAGGGCGCGTTATCTGTCCTGTCCTGCAGGGCAAAAAAGACTTTTCTTACGTACAGTTTTTGTCTCGTTGCTAATCCAATATCTAATATGTCTTAAATCAAGAAGCATTCTCTAGACAAGCTAAAAAAATTAGAAACTCTTTCCTTAAAACAAGCAAAATAATCTCCCAATGGGGTGAGAAAAATAATGATGTTTTGACATAAGATTATTCTACTTGCTCCATTGGCAGATTATTCAGCTTGTATTAGGAAAAACTCACTTCATTTTGGCATATAATTTCTGAAAACAACACAATATTTTTTGCTTGTCTAGAAAATATATACACTCACTGGCCATTTTATTAGGTACACCTTACTAGTACCGGGTTGGACCTCTTTTGCCTTCAGAACTGCCTTAATCCTTGGTGGCGTAGATTCACCAAGCTACTGGAAATATTCCTCAGAGATTTTGCTCCATATTGATCATGATAGCATCACACAGTTGCTGCAGATTTGTCGGCTGCACATCCATGATGCCAATCTCCCGTTCCACCACTTCCCAAGGTGCTCTATTGGATTGAGCTCTGGAGACTGTGGAGGCCATTTGAGTACAGTGAACTCATTGTCATGTTCAAGAAACCAGTCTGAGATGATTGGCACTTTATGACATGGTGCGTTATCCTGCTGGAAGTAGCCATCAGAAGATGGAGACACTGTGGTCATGAAGGGATGGACATGGTCAGCAACAATACTCAGGTAGGCTGTGGCGTTGACACCATGCTCAATTGGTGCTAATGGACTCAAAGTGTGTCAAGAAAATCTCCCCCACACCATTACACCACCACCACCAGCCTGAACCGCTGATACAAGGCAGGATGGATCCATGCTTTCATGTTGTTGAGGCCAAATTCTGAGCCGAGCATCCGAATGTGGCAGCAGAAATGGAGACTCATCAGACCAGGCAACGTTTTCGTCATGATCATGTGTACATACCTAAATGCATTGAGTTGCTGCGATGCGATTGGCTGATTAGAAATTTGCATTATTGAGCAGTCAGATAGGTGTACCTAATAAAGTGGCCGGTGAGTGTATATTATGCATACAACATACAGTATTTCATAATACTACAAAAATGGCAGATTACATATTTTTGCAACCATTGGATTACAAATAAAAGCATATATGGTCAAATATATTAGCTATAAATGTATATATGTACACATATCATCAAAAACAGTCCATATGGGGTCATTTTAACAACAAAAAGGATTTTGTAGAACCAGCAAGAAGCACCTTTAATCAAATGTGAGATTTTGAAGTTTGCATAAATAAAACAAGGTTTACAACCTTGACAAATCATTTTTATAGTTTAGTAGATTTATTGAGTGCAGCAATGTTTAATAATGTTTTTAAAGACCTCAAACAGGAGATACACTGTGAAAAATGCTTGATTTTGACTTGTTTCTAGTCCAAATATCTACAAATACTTTAATCAAGAAGTGTTTTCTAGACAAGCAAAAACTATTGTCTTGTTTTCAGAAATAATGAGTCAAAATTACGGCAGCTCAGTGGTTAGTACTGTCCCCTCACAGCATGAAGGTCGCTGGTTCGAGTCCCGGCTGGGTCAGTTGGCGTTTCTGAGTTTGCATGTTCTCCCCATGTTGCTGTGGGTTTCCTCTGGGTGCTCCGGTTTACACCACAGTCCAAACACATGAAAATTGATGAACTAGATTATCCGTAGTGTGTGTGTGTGTGAATGAGTGTGCAGGGGTGTTTCCCAGTACTGGGTTGCAGTTGGAAGGGCATCCGCTGTCTAAAACATATGCTGGAATAGTTGGCAGTTGATTCCGCTGTGGCGACCTCTGAAATAGAGACTAAAGCCCTGCTCACGCTGGGAGATTTCAGCCATGATTTTGTCATCTGAGACAAATTTGGGAAATCCTCAAAGATTTCTGAATATCTAGGCTAAAATCTTTGGTTTGACATGTTCACAGACTGCTGCTTAAAGCTCGTTGTGATCAGATTTTCCCTCCGATGAAGTTCTGGCAGAGTCAGAAGATTTCAGATGCTTTCCTGCAGTGTGACAACAGATGCGATGAGAGTCAATCCAAGAACCAATAGGAGCTCTGAATCTGATGACGCGATCCGTGCGACAATTCAAACGGCCGCGGGGAAATGTCTAAACTAATTTTCCTTCCTGGTTTTATTATTGAGAAATGGCATGTGCAAAATTGCCACTACAGATTGTTTACGTTTGCTGTAAGGAATCATTTCAGAACACAGGTTAGTGAAAGTGTCAGGGTGGATGACATCAAACTCCGGGGTGTTTTCATACGTGTTTGCCGCATCTCATTGTGGTTCAGTCTGATGTTATGACAAGCTGAGATTTACAGTGTGACATGGGAGCCATGTTCGTGTAGTTTGACATGCTACAGGATTTTTAATTTTAAAATCATACAGTCGGTCTTAAGCCAAAGGAAAATGAATGAATGAGTCAAATTAAGTGAGTTTTTTTTTTTAATGAAGCAAAATAATCTGCCAATCTACTTTGAAATTACATTTATTTCTCTTCCCCCATTGCAGATTATTTAGCGTGTTTTAAAGAAAGTCTCACCTAGTTTTGACTCATTATTTCTAAAAACAAGACTATAGTTTTTGCTTGTCTAAAAATGCTTCGTAATTGAATATTTTTAGATATTTCGATTATAAACAAGACAAATTCTCCAAGTGTGTAAGGCATTGTTGCATTGCATGAAAGAATCAAGTGATAAATGTTACTGTAAGTCATTTGTATGAAAGCGAATGTGATTGGTTCCTGAAGCGGAGCCTCTTCGTCTTGTGTTTGGATGAGGTTTTCCAATCTCTTGTCCATTATAATGTAAGAAGGTAAGATCTAATGCATCTTTAGCGATGTCTTTAGCATTACGCTTGAAGGTGGAGCTCGTATTTCAGCAGATGTCTTTATGGACACTCTCTGCGGTTAACAGGAAATCAGACTCAGATTATATTATCTTCTTCTTCTCTGTCGATATCTGCTCCTGTTTATTAGCTCCAAAATCTAATTCTGAGGTGTACAAACCAGCTCAGTTGAAGCTATTCTAAGATCGCAGTCAAAGATCTGATAGTCAAGATCTCAATGTTCTTCAAGATCAGAGGAAAGAGGTTTAGGACTGAAAAAGATTAAATAAATCTTCCAGAGTTGCATTAAAATATATTTGACATCGCTCCAGCACATACAGTATGCCATCAATAACTAAACCTGCAGCTGTTGTTTTATCTTTTCAACTATTAATCCAGAAACACTTTACAATAAAGCTGTAGTGACACTAAAAAATCCTGCTTACCTTTCATTTTTAAGCTGAATCAAATTAACCTTATGAGTCTATTCATTCATTCATTCATTCATTTTCTTTTCGGTTTAGACCCTTTTTTCATCAGGGGTCGCCACAGCGGAATGAACCGCCAACTTATCCAGCACATGTTTTACACAGCAGATGCCCTTTCAGGTGCAACCCATTACTGGGAAACACGCATACACACTCATTTACACACATACACTACTGACAAATTAGCTTGCCCAATTCCTCTATACCACATGTGTTTGGACTTGTGGGGGAAACCGGAGCACTCGGAGGAAACCCACGCGAACATGGGGAGAACATGCAAACTCCACACAGAAATGCTATCTGACCCAGCCGGGACTTGAACCAGTGACCTTATTGCTATAAGGTGATCGTGCTACCCACTGCGCCACCTTATGAGTTCATTGAACTTATATTATGTTAAACTGAATTAAAACTGCTTGCATAACTTATAAAATTAAGTTAGATGATTAACTTAAGTTACAATGAACTAAAAACATATATATGCTCATATAATTTTTGGCAGTGTGGTTAATGTGTTTACTAACATGAGCAAACTATGAACAAAAATTAATTACAGGATTTGTCCATGTTAGTTAACGTTAATCGAATTCAAGTTGTTCATTGTTAACCCACTGTGAATTAACTAATGTTAACAAGCAGTGATTTGGATTTTAAAGGCTCGTTTCCACTGAGTGGTACAGTACGGTACGGTACGGGTTACCTTTATCAGACTTGTGTTTCCACTTCTAAAAGGGAACCTAGGGTACTCTTTGTATGACAGAGTTTCAGTCGACATCATTTTCGCTAGAGGAAATGTCTACAGTAAGCTGTACGGGTCATTCACATATCATATGAGAAGCTCTTCACACAACACAGATGCTTTACACACATCAATACTCCTGTATGACATCATTACTAACCCTTTCTATGAACATGATTTGATTATAACTGCAGATTAATGATAAATAAATAAATAATAGTGAAATAGCCTACTGTAACATCTGCAATTATATTAAATAACTAAATAAATGAACATATATGAACATATACAGATCATTACAGTCTCCAATATGTTACCAACTACAGAAGAACTACACACAGCAGACATTTAGTCCTTATTTGGGTTCAAAAACAACATGAAATATAGTCTACAGTCAGTGTAAACCTCTCATCTGTGTCTGTAATCTTCAGCAACACGTGTAGCCTCTGTTAGAGAGTCATTCTGTCATTCTCATTTCATAATAGTCCAGAAGGGGATGATAATAGTTAAACATGGCAGTGTGTTCATCTTTTAGGTTGCTGAATCATTTGTTCCTTTGTTTTTTCCAGCTTCTCCTTTGTTTTTTTTTTTTTGAGCTTCACTTGCGTTTTTCCGTTTCTGAAAGGATCAGATATCAAAAGCACCTCAATAATCATGCGCACGTTATGATCATCAGCTCAAGAAGTTCATTATTTCAAATATAGATGTGCAGCGAACACACACGAAAAGTGAAACCGCTCGCGCTTTAGACAGCCTTGTTAAAAAAAACTATGCTGCACTTCTTCTTGGCTTTGTGGCTGTTCATCAAGAAGACGACAAGGTTTGTTTGAGCTTGGGTTACAGGCTTGTTATTATCTGTACATATTATTACAGTGTAATGTCTCGGCTGTGTATTTAAAAATGGCGCTTCCTTTGTTTTCATTCTCCTGGCTTGTTGATGCAGCGTGTGACGTATCTCTGTAAACCAATAGCGTTCAGCTGTGTGTCTAGCTCCGCCTTTTGGTACCTTTTGTTGTGCTAAGTACTCTTTGCAAAGGGTACCCAAAAAGTGGTATGGTACGGTTTGCTTTTAGGTACCTTTTGACAGTGGAAATGGCCATAAAAGCGTACTGAACAACATCACTCAGTGGAAACAGGCCATAATAATGCATTAGTAAATGTTGAATTATGGGTAATAAATGCAGTACAGGTATTGTTCATTTTTAGTTCAAGCTAGTAAATACATTAACTTAAAATATTCAACTCTGTGTTACTTAAAAATGTTTGAAATCTGATTCATTTATTCATTTTCTTTTCGGCTTAGTCCCTTTATTAATCCGGGGTCGCCACTGCGGAATAAACCGCCAACTTATCCAGCACATGTTTTACACAGCGGATGCCCTTCCAGCTGCAACCCATCACTGGGAAACACCCATACACACTCACTCATACACTATGGACAATTTAGCTCTTCCAATTCACGTGTACCACATGTGTTTCGGACTGTGGGGGAAACCGGAGCACCCAGAGGAAACCCACGCCAACATGGGGAGAACATGCAAACTCCACACAGAAACACCAACTGACCCAGCCAAGGCTTGAACCAGTGTCTTTTTTGCTGTGAGGTGACAGCACTACCTATTGCACCACTGCGTCGCC
The DNA here is from genome assembly GCF_903798145.1 of Danio aesculapii. Lineage (NCBI taxonomy): Eukaryota > Metazoa > Chordata > Actinopteri > Cypriniformes > Danionidae > Danio > Danio aesculapii. Next base: position 62,356,782 of record NC_079440.1, read on the forward strand.
AAATCTGATTCAGATCATTTTGAATTAATACATATTAAAGATGTTTTTGATATTTATTATATGATGCAGAATATTTGAGGACAGCACAATCTCTTGATTAACACATAAATGATGTTCTTATATAACCTTGTTGAAAATATATTATTGTTTATATTTTTTATTTATTATAAGTAGAATTATATCTTTGAGTGACTAATTATTTCAACTGATTTGTACAAAACATAATGATTCATTCTGAAAAAAAGCAAAGGATGTGTGATTTAAATCATTTACTCGATTGATTCCTCCTAAATTACGGATTCAATAAAATATAAAAGCTAATTAGACATGAATTGCATTAGACCAGGGGTGTCCAAAATTTTATCCTGGAGGGCCGGTGTCCCTGGAAAGTTTACAGATCTGGCATGAACTAACGCGCGAATGAAACAAAGTGATCTTGCATGGCCATGACATATGGTGCAGTAGCACAGAAAGACGGTCTAGCAAACAAAGACATGAACAGTAGGGGGCAGTCGTGTACTGTAACGCACTGTATTGAAGCCGGAGCATTCTTTACGCATCGTTATAACCTAGAATACTACTTCATATATATATATATATATATATGGTATACATATATTACAGTAAAAATCAGGGCTGGTGTGGGACTCCTTTCTATCTGGTTCTCAGCCACGACAGTTTCAAGCCTTTTAATATGTTTTCATATCGTTAATCAAATTATGCCAAATGCGCGGTGATTAGCCCAGCTCAATGGCATCCTTGGTAGAGCATCTGCCTCTCAACCAATAGGTCACCGGTTCGAAACTGGCTTGGTATACAACCATCAAACAAAGTTTAGTTTTATTATCAGTGGCGCAATTCCCGGGGGGGACAGGGCGGACATGTCCCCCTCACTTTTTTTTTTTTAGATATAACGTTAGCACAGGCCCGGATTGGCCCGGGAGGACCGGGAGAATTCCCGGTGAGCCGGCCCGTTTTTTGGCCGCGAGGGCCGGTGTCCCTAGCTTTCTCGCACTTCTCGGCAGTCGTACTTTTTTCATTTATTTATTATTTGACCATAGCCTCACTCTTTTACTCATTATTTTGCCGCAGATTCGCTCTTATATTTATTTCTCGCAGCCCCATGAGCAGAATGCAGCCTGCAGGTTAATGATCATGCACCATAATTCGACCCCAAACAGCGGCACCTTAGTGAAAATAAGAATTTGAATAATTAATATAATGAATATTACAACTGCTCAATGAAAATCAGATGATTCAGTGCATTAATACGTCTGATATAACTTTATTTGAGCATAAGTTTTTATTCCATACGTAACAGAGCTACACGTGGTCCAGTGGTCAGCACGTTGCATTACGACTCTGCCGACCTGTGTTCGAACCTCACCGCAGTAATTATTATTATTATTATTTCTTCAGTTTTATTGTTAAGACATATAATACTGTTAGGGTTGTTGAACATTTGAAGTTCTAAAGCAGCTGTAGCTCCAACCCTAATCAAACAAACCTTAACCAGCTGATCAAGCTTTTGCTAGATATACTAGAAACTTCCTGGGAAGTGTGTTGAAAACAAGTTGGAGCTAACTTAGCAGGACACCGACCCTCCAGGACTGAGTTTGGACACCCCACTGCATTACAATTTTTGTTTCTTAGACTTCTCCAAAAGGGAAATTCACATTACATCATTCATTCAAGTGTGTGAGTGAGTAACTGAATCATTTATTCAACTGATTCCTTCAAAAGATTCATTCAGAAGTCATATATGAATCATTGAAATGTTCGTTCAGGTGATTCATTCAGCTCCAGTTCATTGCAGAATATATTGCTCATCCATGGCTTTGTTTACATCAGTTTCATTAATGGATGTAGATTCATCAGTATGAAACTTTAACAAGACTCTATTTGTACTGTGTTTCAGTCTTTCTATCTCTGCTCATGAGCTTTTTCTGTTCCCTCTGTGTCTTTGCAGTTATTGGCATTGTCAGTACATATATATATTTCTTTCCTCACATGTTATGCTCTAATTAAGATCTGCTGTATTGAATGGAACCATGCAAACGGTCCTATAGAATCGCTGCCATTTAGGAAATCAATACAGCAGCACTGAAAGGTCACAGGAATGAATCTTTCCTCTACTTACTCTCGATCTGAACTTCTCTGTGAACTTCATTTAAACTTCTACTTTTGTTTCAGATGTATCTGCTATTGCTCAGGGGAAACACACCAGTCAATAATTGTCATTTAGTAAGAGCTTAGTGGTGCAAGAGAATGTGAACGGAAACTCATGTAGAGGTAACAGCATAAAATGAATAGAGATATGACTGCAGAAATGTGTGCCGTCTGCTGTTAAACACTAGCCTAGTGCACCATCTGCTGGTAAACACTAGCCTAGAGCGCCATCTGCTGTTAAAAACTAGCCTAGAGCGCCATCTGCTGTTAAAAACTAGCCTAGAGCACCATCTGCTGTTATAAACTAGCCTAGAGCGTTGTCTGCTGTTAAACACTAGCCTAGAGCACCATCTGCTGGTGAACACTAGCCTAGAGCACCATCTGCTGTTAAAAACTAGCCTAGTGCGGTATTAATAACTAGCCTAGAGCGTTGTCTACTGTTAAACACTAGCCTAGAGCACCATCTGCCGGTGAACACAAGCCTAGAGCACCATCTGCTGTTAAAAACTAGCCTAGAGCGCCGTCTGCTGTTAAACACTAGCCTAGAGTGCCATCTGCTGTTTAAAACTAGCCTAGAGCGACATTAAAAACTAGCCTAGAGTGACATCTGCTGTTAAAAACTAGCCTAGAGCACCATCTGCTGTTAAAAACTAGCCTAGAGCACCATCTGCTGTTATAAACTAGCCTAGAGCGCCATCTGCTGTTAAAAACTAGCCTAGAGCGTTGTCTACTGTTAAACACTAGCCTAGAGCACCATCTGCTGTTATAAACTAGCCTAGAGCGCCATCTGCTGTTAAAAACTAGCCTAGAGCGTTGTCTACTGTTAAACTCTAGCCTAGAGCACCATCTGCCGGTGAACACAAGCCTAGAGCACCATCTGCTGTTAAAAACTAGCCTAGTGCGCCGTCTGCTGTTAAACACTAGCCTAGAGTGCCATCTGCTGTTCAAAACTAGCCTAGAGCGACATTAAAAACTAGCCTAGAGTGACATCTGCTGTTAAAAACTAGCCTAGAGCGCCATCTGCTGTTAAAAACTAGCCTAGAGCGCCATCTGCTGTTAAAAACTAGCCTAGAGCGCCATCTGCTGTTAAACAGCTCTGTTTACAGTTAAAAAGTAGCCTACAGCACCATAAAAAATTGGCAACGGCTTCTAGGCTAGTTTTTAACAGCAGATGGTGCTATCTGCTGTTGAACACTGGCCTAGAGTGTCTCCTGGTGTTAAAAATCTAGCCTAGAGCACCATCTGCTTTTCAAAACTAGCCTAGAACAACATCTGCTGTTAAAAACTATCCTAGAGTGCCTTCTGCTGTTCAAAACTAGCCTAGAGTGGCATTAACAACTAGCCTAGAGCGCCATCTGCTGTTCAAAACTAGCCTAGAGTGGCATTAACAACTAGCCTAGAGCGCCATCTGCTGTTCAAAACTAGCCTAGAGCGACACTAAAAACAAGCCTAGAGTGTCTCCTGGTGTTAAAAATCTAGCCTAGAGCGCCATCTGCTGTTCAAAACTAGCCTAGAACAACACTCTGCTGTTAAAAAACTATGCTAAAGTGGCATTAAACCTAGCCCAGAGCGACATTTGCTGTTAAAACTAGCCTAGAGTGCCATCTGCTGTTCAAAACTAGCCTAGAGCGACATTAACAACTAGCCTAGAGCGCCATCTGCTGTTAAAAACTATGCTAGAGTGGTATTAAAACCTAGCCCAGAGCGACATTTGCTGTTAAAAACTAGCCTAGAGTGCCATCTGCTTTTCAAAACTAGTCTAGAGCGGCATTAACAACTAGCCTAGAGCGCCATCTGCTGTTCAAAACTAGCCTAGAGCGACATTAAAAACTAGCCTAGAGTGCCATCTGCTGTTCAAAACTAGCCTAGAGCGGCATTAAAACTAGCCTAGAGCGCCATCTGCTGTTTGAAACTAGCCTATAGTGCCATCTGCTGTTCAAAAGTAGCCTAGAGTGCCATCGGCTGTTCAAAACTAGCCTAGAGCAACATCTGCTGTTAAACATTTGCATAAAGCGCCACCTGCTGTTAAACACTAGCATGGAGCACCATTAAAAACTTGCCTAGAACGCCACCTGCTATTAAAAAGTAACCTAGAGCACCATCTACTTTTGAAAACAGCTCAGTTCAGGATCCATTCCAGAGAGAATTGCTATGCACTTCAGAAGTCAAATAAACAATCCACAAATCACAACGAACCACTTTATGGCCTAAAATAGTTTTATATTAAATATATTTTAAAGTCTGCTGTCATGTGAGGCTTCAGAGTCTCTGTTTTATCTCTCCACTGGGGTTCACTGAGGTCTGAGGGAATCTAAGCTGCGGTATTAAAGTGTAAATGTCCTTCATGCATGTGTGTGTGTGTGTGTGTGCTGTGGGCTGTGATGATGATCTGCTCTTCAGATCTGAGCGCGTCTCACACTCCCGGACCTGCGTCGGGTGTTTTTTTTAGCAGGTCTCGGAGCGTTGGGTTGAGCGTATTTTTAAGAATTCTCCGAAAGAAAAGCCTGAAACTTCATGAGTAATAAATAATCTCCTTAGCCATGACTGAGCCAAGATAAAAATGAATTGCTTTCATCCGGCTACCCATCATCATGCCACGAGACCCGGGGCGTCCCGGAGCGCTGCGGTGTGTGTTTGTGCATCTGTGTTCCTATAAAATCTGCTTTTTTGGGGGGCGTTGATGTTTAAATCACCCAAGATCTGTGTAAAAGCACATGCTATGCTTTCTTACCTAGAGTTTGTGTCTTGTTTCTAGTGCAAATATCTGCAAATTCTTAAATCAAGAAGCATTTTCCAGACAAGCACAAAATATAGTCTTGTTTGTAGAAATAATGAGTCAAAATGAAGTGAGTTTTACTTACAAGCAGAATTATCTGACAGTGGGGTAGGTGAAATATCATATCTCAAAAGGAAAAACAAGATTACTGCTTACACCATTGGACGACGATGTTTACTCATTTCGCAGTCAATACTCTAACTATTATTGTCACTGATGCAGATTAATGTGTGTTATACAAGCTTTATGTATTTACAAGCATGCATTTTTTTCTGGGTGGTTAGGGTGGGTCTTTCTTATTTAGCATATACAATTTGTTTAATTCTGAATTACTGGTTTGTAAACATGCAGGATGCGAGTGCATCGAGGTTGCAGAATAAAACCCGGAGCACTAGCATTTAAATGACGTCTGATGCGGTACAGAGTTTGTTGTTGTGTTAGAGATAGTTTTATTGATTATATATATAATTGACATAATGCTTTCAGCATATTATACAGCTCGTCACCCAGTGATAAACAAGTTATTCAGCAAAATTAACGTTAAATTCTATTTGCGATAGCACCCTTCCAATGGATATTGAATAAGACAAAATGGTCGAGCATCCAGCCCCAAATACACAACTATCTCACTGAAGCTCCAAGTGATTTAACAAGAGAGAAGTTTAAGGTCTGTGGATGCCTGCAGTGTTGTTCTGTGTGGTCATGTGCAGGAAATAATGCTCCATGATGACCAGATTCAAAACTTTGTAGACCTAAAAACCGAGATTCTGTCTAGCCAAAGACAAGGAAAGAAGACGGACCTGTACAAGACCTGGGTCATCATCACAAGCAGAACAACTGCATTCTGACTGAACTGCTCCTGTACAGCAGGGTATGTGGAACGCACATGTTTACATTTCATTCTGAACATTCAGTGTCCGCAGTTTAATCACCATATTGAACTGCTTCTGCTGAAATCATTGCTGCAATCAAAAACCAGTCATGTGTCTGATTCAGCATAGCGGGAACTCACCGGATATACCATGAAGAACAGCAGAGTCCAGCATTTATAATTAGGTCCTCACTTCATTCAGCTCTTCTGATGGCTGTTAGACGTCTGCGGTTGGCATTAAAGCAGTGTGGTGTACGGTAAAACTTAACTTTTATATTTTTAGACTTTCGAATTTTTCATCCCACCACACAGCACCACATGTTTGCTAATGCAACAGCTATGCACTGTTAAACCAGTGTGACGTAGGTTGGTAATTCCCCTATTCAATCTCACACATACCACAATATATACATTTTCAATATATACATTTTTTCCTGCTGTAGTGTATATTACTGATCTTATGAAACTGTTCAGAACTGAACTCAGACTTTTACATTGCAGTTCAGTGACAGAATTACCATAAATGCAATTATTTGCTTGCAGAGATCTAGATTAAACAATGCAAATGCTTTTATGTAGAGTTTTTGTCTTATATCTAGTGCAAATATCTACAAATTGTTATATCAAGAAGCATTTTCTGGACAAGCACAAAATATAGTGTTGTTTTCCGAAATAAGTGAGTTTCTCTATAAAACAAGCAAAATAATCTGATAATGGAGGAAGTGAAATAATCTGATCTCAATAGGAAAAAACAAGATTATTCTGCTTCCCCCGGTGGCAGATTATTGTGCTTGTTTTAAAGGGCCCATAGTTTATCTCTTTTTTCTGATTTAATATTAATATTCTGGCTCTTCTGAGTGTGCCAGTTTAGGTTCAGTTCAAAACACAATTCAGATTTGTTTATTATAATGTGTTAAAAAGTGTCATGTTGGGGGCGTGTCCACAGCTCGCTGATTTATGGGTGTGTTGCTTCACATGTAGACTAGTTTCAGCTTCCCGCCCAATGTAACAAGGGGGCGGGGCCATGAGCTCACCCGCTCTGTGTTTGCAACACAGACAGGCAGATTGAAAGGAACAGGAGAGGATCAGCATTCAGTCGTACATGTACGACTTGGACACAGACCAAGCAGAGAGTACAAAATCATTTGTGTCTTTGTACAGTTTTACAGACAACTGTGTGCTAGTTTCAAGTGCCGAGCTTGTACACAGAAACTAATAACCACGCACACTGAATTAACTTTGACTGAGGCACCGGATGCGCCGCTCGAAGCCGCGACACGGCACACCAGACACTCTCTGTGGCGCGTCAGATACATGAAGTGTCCCGAATCGTCGTGCCACGCATTTTTGAATTCTAAACATGGTTTCTGCAGCGGCCCGCGGCGCCCAGCCGTCGACTTGAGTGTACCCTGATAGAAACCGATGTTTAGAATTCTAAAACGCATGCTAGTTAAGATCACAGGGAGCTTCTGGGATCGCGAGAAATGCAAACGGCTGAAAGTATAAGGTAGACTCAATGAGAAGTACACATGTTTGCAAACCTACCTAAAGATACAACCAATAATTCCGATTAGAGCGATAATGTGGAGAATATTGATCTTGTGTTGAGCCCAATGAGCCTTCATCTAAAAATAGAGCTAGCGTGTTCCTTTAGTAATATCGCTTCGACTCACGCTGAAAATGGCGGACGTGAATCAACAAACTGAGGATATGATGACGCAGCTGTCAATCAATATTGGTGGGCGGGGGGACCGCTCTCCTACGTAAAGTTGCGGTCGATCTGAAAACCGCTCCAATTGGTCCACCGCTTTTATGTTGTTAAATTGAAAAATAAAAGCACTGGGTGTGTTTATATCACCCCAATATGACGCTCTATACACCATACATGCACATATGTCTGTCCAAACAGCTTGAAAAGTTGATTTTTTTTACCATAGGTGCCCTTTAAGGTAAAACTCACTTCATTTTGACTCATTATTTCTGAAAACAAGACTATATTTTGTGCTTGTCCAGAAAATGCTTCTTGATTTAACAGTTTTTAGACATTTGGACTAAAAACAAGATAAAAACTCAAAAGAAAATCATTTGTGCAGTGCATCTGTGTGTGCATTAAAACATTCTAACAATATAAAATAAGTCTTTTTTTAAGGGAATTGACGTGTGAATTTGTGAAATCGGGAGTCAGAGAAACACCAGGCACTTTATTTCATTATAAATTAGCAATATTCCTAAGTGTTATTAAACTATTGTGAAATGACGGTGTTTCAATTAACACACGTATGCACTGATGCACATGCATTTATTTCTGGGTGGTTAAAGTGCGTCTTTCTTTATTTAGTATCATACAGCTTTTCTGACGTGACCTGTAGATGCAAAAAATGCTTTGCTAAATATTCCTTTTTAATTGTCACTCAAACAAACTCAAACAAACTTACAAAATAATGCAATATATATGTGTGTTTTGGTCAATAAATGTAAGCATGAAGTGACCAGTAGATGCAAAAATAAATGAGAGTGGTCTGGATGCAGACCTGCTGCAGATGCAATCTGTGCTTTTTAATGGGCTCACCTAACCTTCCCCTAACTCCTACCTCTCACAGTGACGTCACTAGCTTAGTATCATTTCAGGCTTTACTGACTGCAGTGCCCATGTGTGTGACGAGATTTATAGTCTAACGCAGTTTCCCAACCCTGTTCCTGGAGGCACACCAACAGTATACATTTTGGATGTCTCCATTATCTGACCCATTAACTTCAGGTGTTGGAGTCTCTTCTGATGTTATGATGAGTTGATTCAGGTGTGTTTGATTAGGGAGAGGTTGAAAATGTGGACTGTTGGTGTGCCTTTAGGAACAGGGTTGGGAAACACTGGTCTACCGAGTGCAAATATTACATGAATAAATGAAACAACGGATTGGAGATGCTTTTATACTAAGCATTCAAAACTTTCCACGTGTTATTTGATTTATTTTCTGCATCATAAAGTTCTATATTACACCTATAAGAGCACAGGCATGGCTAAAATTAATAATGAGGCATATACAGTAGCTTACCTTGTCATTGCTGGGGTTGACAGGCATTTTGCTGATAAACTTTCTAATCTCCTGCGATAAATCCAGCTCCAGCAACAGTAAATAGACATGTTTACCACAGATTATTTCTCACTTTGCTCCTGCAGTGACGTGGTTTCCGGGCGCGATTTCTTTTCTGTTGCATTACTTTATATTTACTATTTACTCAGTAACGGATATGATTTCAACTGTAGTGAAGTACAATACTTTATGGCTCCTTTCCACTGACTGGTACGGTACGGTACGGTTCGGTTTGGTACGGGTCACCTTTATCAGGCTTGCGTTTCCACTAACAAGGGTCCCCTTTTGGTGGGTGTGGTGTATAACAGAAAGTTTCAGTCGACGTCATTCTAGCTTGAGGAAATGTCTACAATGAAGCTGTACGGGTCGCTCACATATCATATGAGAAGCTCTTCTCACAAAACAGATGCTTTACACACATAAATACTTGTGTATAAATGTTTATTACTAACTTTTCAATGAACATGAGTTGATTATAACTGCAGATCAATGACAGTGCCAAACAGACTACTGTAATGTCTGTAAATATATTAAATAACTAAATAAATGAACATATATAAACACATACAGCCCCTTACAGTCTCCAATATGTTACAAACTACAGAGGAACTACACACAGCAGACATTTAGGCCTTATTTAGGTTAAAAAACAACACAAAATA
>NC_079440.1:62376351-62406351 GCF_903798145.1 Danio aesculapii
ACATCCATCATCAGCTGTTTTTAATCCATACTGTCAGCGATCAATAATCCCTCACTCATACAGCACTAATCAATGACTCTGATCGGCTTGATCCCACAGACACACACAGCTAAATTAATTTACTGATGGAGGACATTAGCAGAGCTGTGATGAATGTAGTTACAGTGTGTGTGTGTGTGTGTGTGTGTGTGCGTGTGTGTGTGTGTGTGTGTGGTCCTGGTATTCAGTACATTGTGAGGACCAAATGTCCAAAAGTGTAGCAATACAGTTTCTGGTGGCACGGTGGCTCAGTGGTTAGCACTGTCACCTCACAGCAAGAAGGTCGCTGGTTCGAGTCCTGGCCGGATCAGTTGGTGTTTCCACACAGTCCAAACACATCCACTATAGGGGAATTGATTAACTAAATTTGCCATGGGGTGTGTGAGTGTGTGTGTGTGTGTGTGTGTGAATGGGTGTGTATGGGTGTTTCCCCAGTACTGGGTTGCAGTTGAAAGGGCATCCGCTGTGTAAAAAATATGCTGGAATAGATGGCAGTTCATTCCGCTGTGGAGACCTCTGATAAATAAAGGAACTAAGCCGAATAAATGAATGAAGGAATGAACCGTTTGCTTATTTTGTGTGTATTTTTGGTTGTGGATTGCATTATGGGATGTTGATCTCTGCTCTGTCCACTTCTGATGATGAAAATTCAACTCTACAGTTTAACAAAGTGACTTTTACTGAAATTTTAGCGGTTTAAAATAAAATAAGTAATGATATCTAGAGAAATAAGTGTGTAAAATAGCAGTAAATGTGCTGCGGTTTATTACAAGGTGTTTGTAGCGTAATATACAACACCAACACACACAATATAGCACTGCACACGATCACACATGACAATATAAGTCACTTTACACAACTTATTAAGGTTAAGAGTTGTTAGAAGAGACATGAAGATCCTGAAATGCAGTTCAAAAGCAGGAAACTGCTCATTTATGGGTGTCTTTTGTACAGTTTGAGCTTGTTTGTTCATGCTTTTTGTTTCTAGAAGGAAAACAGCTCATAAATCACTCATAATGAAGTCATAAAAGTGTAAAAATGCTAAAAAAAACAACATCTTTTATAAAAGCTCTGATAATGACAAACTGATTTGAGCTCACAAGCCATGAAGAACACAAGAACACAATAATTAAATGCAAAAAATCCTGTTTTTGATTTGTTTTGAGTCTAAATATCTACAAACTCTTAAAATGTGTGTGCGTGTAGCATATCAGGACACAAATCTGTGTTATGACATAGATATGACACGGGTGTTTCAAGAAAGTGGTGAATTATGAGGACAGTGCTGACGTCATCATTTCTCCAAAAGTGTCTAATTCACACAGAATGAGTTTATTCAGAGAGTAAAGCTGCACACTGTCTCCTGTGAGGGTTAGGTTTAAGGGTAGGATGGGGTTAGGGCAGGCATGGGCAAACTCGATCCTGGAGGGCCGGTGTCCCTGCAGAGTTTTGCTCCAACACTAATCAAACACACCTGAACACCCTAATTAGTGTCTTTAAGATCACTAGAAAGCTACAAGCAGGTGTGTTTGATTAGGGTTGGTGCAAAACTATGCAGGGACACCGGCCCTCCAGGATAGAGTTTGCCCATCCCTTGGTTAGGGTGATACAGAATACAGTTTGGACAGTGGAAAAACAATGTTAACTAGTGGTGTAACGGATCACATTATGGTGTTTTAGTCATGGATCAGCCAAAAAGGGGAGGAGCCAAATGTCATTTGCTTTTTATTTATTACAGAAACAGCACTGCAAGACACTTTGGTTTTAACAAGCAGAACTTGGGGAGCTGTGATTATATTAAAAATAACATGAAGAAATAATCAGCTGAATAAAAATAACCTTAATATTTAGTACTGGTCTTAACCTTTCCTGCTCTGTCTCTTTGTGGTGTTAGCGATAGCAGGGGAGATTCACTTATTACTCCAGGGCTGAAGAATATTAGTTTCGGGGTTAACTCCCTTCTCTTTTCGTTGCAGCCGGTGAATGAAGGAGGACACATGTAACTTGGTCCAACTATTTATTATTTTCCGTGTGGTACAGCTAAATCAGTCACCAAAGAGGAAACGGCACTCAAAACAGTCTCATTGTGAAAAAGAATAGCGCTCCTTTTTTCTGTCTCTCCCTCTCCGCTTCACACACACACACACAAACTGCAGCCCCGCCTCTTAAAGGCCCACCCATTTTACAACACTGGTTAAAAATTCGTGATGCAGTGGCGCAGTAGGTAGCGCTGCCGCTTCACAGCAAGAAGGTCGCTGGTTCGAGCCTCGGCTGGGTCAGTTGGCGTTTCTATGTGGAGTTTGCATGTTCTCCCTGCGTTCATGTGGGTTTCCTCCGGGTGCTCCAGTTCACAGTCCAAAGACATGTGGCACAGGTGAATTGGGTAAGCTAAATTGTCCGTAGTGTATGAGTGTGAGTGAGTGTGTGTGGATGTTTCCCAGTGATGGGTTGCAGCTGGAAGGGCATCCGCTGTGTAAAAACATGCTGGATAAGTTGGCGGTTCATTGCGCTGTGGCGACCTCAGATAAATCAAGGGACTAAGTCGAAAAGAAAATGAATGAATGAGTGAATGAATGGTTAAAAATTCACTGCTGCTGTTGCTGATGATGATGCTAAATGTATAATTTACGTTATTTAGTGTATATTAGTATAAAACATATATGTAAATGTATATTTAGTCTCATCTTCAATAAATGATTGCGTTTTTCACTCATTAAACATCATGTTTCATTGCTAGATGATCATTTCTGAAGAATTATTCAGTGGCTTATTTTTGATGGCTGGTTGTCGCCACCTATTGGTGAAATAATGTAACTGCTGCCTACAACTTAGATTTTTAGTGTCATTAACTGCATATGACGGTGATTTTAATCTTCACCATAAACATCGGTGGTTTGATCTAAACTGTAACCAGTTCTCCGAGTACTGCTGTGTTAATTGACTCTTTGTAACTTCATAACTCACTCAAAAGACTAAACATATGCAAATCAGCCTCATTTATTATTGATGTGCGTGGGTGTTGAGATCCCGCTCTTTTAATGATGAATCATGCAGCTTACACTGAATGCATTGATGCAGGGTAAACAAGAAAACACCTTTAATGAAACCCACCACATCCTGAATAACCCACCACTTCTTCAGTCGTCATTATATTTACAGGAAAGCCTAAATGCTTTCATACATGTGATATAAATGATGCGAGAGGCCATCTTTCTGTGATCGTTGCAAATTTAGAATTAATCTACAAGTAATAATGTATTAATCCGTGGGTCACATGTGTTCTGAACAGTGGGTTGTGATCCATACGAATCACAGATCAATGATCTCCTAACGGAAACCTATGTAATGTCCCCACAATTCACAAAAACAAATGTGTGTGTATTTGTGTGTGTGTGTGTGTGTTTGTGTGTAAAGTGTTTGTATCATCTGTGGTGTTATTGATGGTGTATCTCGTGTTCACTTTGATCACAGGAATGAAGTGTTTATTGATTATTGATAATCATTCCTCAATCTAACAGAACATGTGCAGAACTGAATAGAGTTTGATGAGTGTGTGTGTGTGTGTGTGTCTGTGTCCATCAGTGCTGCTGTACACTTACAGTCAGTCACAGCATACACACACACTTGCTGACTCGATTTACTTTTATTGGTTGTTTTTATCTGTATATATTGTTGTGTGTTCTGTGTCTTTTACAAGTGTGTGTGTGTGTGTGTGTGTGTGTGTGTTTTATTATGATGATGTTCCTGTTCAAGACTAATGTTTCTCTCTCTCTCTCTTTCTCTCACTCTCTCTCTCTCTGTGTGTGTGTGTGTGTGTGTGTGTGTGTGTGTGTGTGTGTGTGTGTGTGTGTGTGTGTATGTGTGTGTGTCTATATGTATATCTATCTGTGTGTCTGTCTGTGTCTGTCTGTCTTGCAATGCCCATGTGTGTGCATGTGCGTGTGTGTCTGTCTGTCTATGTGTTTGTGTGTATTTATGTATGTGTGTATATGTGTTTGTGTGTCTATTTGTGTGCGTGATTTGTGTGTGTGTGTGTGTGTGTGTGTGTGTGTGTGTGTGTGTGTGTGTGTGTGCGCATGTATTGTGTCTGTGTATGTATGTGTGTCTATATATTTGTGTCTATGTGTTTGCGTGTCCATGTATGTGTGTGTGTGTATGTTTATATGTGTTTGTGTCTGTATTTGTGTGTGTGTGTTTATGTGTGTCTATGTGTGTGCGTGTTTTGTGTTTGTGTTTGTATGTGTGTCTATGTGTGTGCGCGCATGTGTGTATGTGTTTATATGTGTGTTTGTGTCTGTATTTGTGTGTGTGTGTGTGTGTGTGTGTTTATGTATGTGTTTGTGTTTGTGTGTGTTTTGTGTCTGTGTATGTATGTGTGTCTGTATATTTGTGTTTTTGTTTGTTATGTGTGCGTGCGTTTGTGTGTGTGTATGCGTCTGTCTGCTTATATATATGTGTGTGTGTGTGTGTGTGTGTGTGTGTATGTCTGCCTATCTATGTGTGTGTATGTCTGCCTTCCTATATTTGTGTGTTTGTGTCTATCTATGTGTGTGTGTGTGTGTGTGTGTGTGTGTATGCTTGCCTGCCTAAATGTGTATGTTTGTGTGTGTGTGTGTCTGCCTATATGTGTGTGAATATGTCTGTCTGCCTGCCTATATTTGTTTGTTTGTTTGTGTGTGTTTGTGTGTGTTTGTGTGTTTGTGTGTTTGTGTGTGTGTGTGTATGTGTGTGTGTGTGTGTGTGTGTGTGTGTGTGTGTGTGTGTGTGTGTGTGTGTGTGTGTGTGTGTGTGGGTGTGTATCTATCTATATCCACCTGTCTGTGTTCCAGGTTGACGGTCTGGAGAAGCAAGTGGGTCGGTCTCTAGATTATGTGGATCCGGGATCGTCCGGCAGCGTTTTCAAGAGCGTCCCGTACGGCGGACTGAAGCCCCCCACACACACCTCCCGAATATTCCCCCCTGCTGACCACAAGCCCAAACCACCACCACCCGGCTTCAGCTTCCACAACCCATACGAGTGGGCACGCAACCAGACGCACCTGCTGGACCAGAGCGGCTACCGGCCCAAACGCAAGCCCACCCTCAAGACCTCCATGAAGACCAAGAAGATTTTCGGCTGGGGTGACTTCTACTTCAACGTCAAGACGCTCAAATTCAGCCTCCTGGTGACCGGGAAGATCGTGGACCACATCAACGGGACGTTCACCGTTTACTTCCGACACAACTCGTCCAGTCTGGGGAACGTTTCGGTCAGCATCGTCCCGCCCACCAAAATCGTAGAGTTCGAAATCCAAAACCCCATGCATCCTGAGATCCAGTTCCACCCGCCGCAACAATCCACCATCGACCCCAAAGACATCAAGACGTTTAACTGCCGTGTGGAGTACGAGAAGACGGACCGCTCCAAAAAGCCCAAACCCTGCCTGTACGACCCGTCGCAGACCTGCTTCACGGAGAACACACAGTCACACTCGTCCTGGCTCTGCGCAAAACCCTTTAAGGTCATCTGCATCTTCATCTCCTTCTTCAGCATCGATTATAAGCTGGTGCAGAAGGTCTGTCCGGACTACAACTTTCAGAGCGAACACCCGTACTTCGGCTGAGTCCTTGATTCATTTGTATATAGAAGGATCGGGTCTGTTGATTCTTGTTCCTGTCTGTTGGACTGTTGAGGTCTTTGCACATTCAAGTCTGAAATTTCCTGCATTTTTCTTTTCTCCATATTTTATTCCACCTGATGCATATTCTGGAGTCGTTTATGATGCGTTTGTTCTTCTCGATTGGTCAGAATTGATGAGCAGAAACATTTCATGGCAACTGCTGGAGGTAAAACAAAGATTATAGATTAATTAGAGCAAATTAGAGTATTCATGGGTCCACTGAGGACTGAAAAAATAAGTTATTAGTGCATCTGTTACAAATAAATCGCAAAACAATTCGGGGATCAATCAAGTATTTCTTTATTTGTATATAGAAGGATCGAGTCTGCTGATTTATTGACTCGTCTGTTCGCATCTGTTGAACTGTTAAGGTCTTTGCACACTGAAGTCTGAAATGTTTGGGCAGTTTTTTCAACTGATGCGTCTGATTAGTTGATCTGTAGATAATAAAACGCCAAACAATTTAGGGATAAATCAAGTCATTTATGATGCGTTGTTCTGCTGGAAAATTGAATGACCACTCCTGGAGTTCAAACAAAGATTAAATATTAATTAGAGCAAATTGGAGGTCTTTACGGGCCCACTGAAGTCAAAAATGTCCAATAAAGTAAAAAAAATCAGTATTTTGCTGACTAAATCCCTCTTGCAGCTGTATTAGTGCATCTGTTAGTAAATCACAAAGCAAAATAAATCAAGTATTTCTTTCTGTGTATATAGAAGGATCGAGTCTGTTGATTTATTGACTCGTCTGTTGGACTGTTAAGGCCTTTGCACATTGAAATCCAACATTTCTGTGCATTTCTGATGCGTATTAGTTGACCTGTTGAGAAGAAAACACTAAACAATTTGGGGATGAATAAAGTGATTTCTGATGCGTATTTCTGCTCATTTGGTCTTCTCGATTGGTCAAAATTAATGTGCATAAATTGAATGGCAACTGCTGGAATTAAAAGAGATTAAAGGCTAATTAGACCAAATTAGAGGTCTTCATAACTCCACTGATTTCTGGAAAATAAATGTCCAATTAAGGAAAAAAAATCTGTGTTAGTTTGCAAACAAGTCGTATTAGTGCATCTGTTTCAAATTAATCAAAAACAATTTGGGGATAAATCAAGTCATTTATTTATTTATTTATTTTTATTTATTTATTTATTTATTTATTTTATTCTATTCTATTTTATTTTATTTTATTTTATTTTATTTTATTTATTTTATTTATATATTTATTTATTTATTTATTTATTTTTTATTTATTCATTTATTTTTTATTTTTTATTTTTATTTTTTTTTTTCATTTATTTATTTATTTATTATTTATTTATTTATTTATTTATTTTTTATTTTTATTTTTTTTCATTTATTTATTTATTTATTTATTTAGCTTTTATTTTAACATAACAGAACAGAACATCAACCACAGTTTACAACCAACAAATTTCTAAACATCACAGCACAAAATGATAAAAATACAAAAATACAAAGTAATAATAATAATAATAGAAGAATAAATTAACCGAGGATCATGGTGATCTAAGGTTTTGCAAAAATGTACCTGAAATCCTGGGAGCTACATATTCAAGGAAAGGAGTCCAGATCTGATCAAAAGTATTTCCCCTTGACCAGTGGGTAAAATCTTCCAATGACATAAGATCAAATATTACCATATGCCGTTCTGATACGGTTGGTGGTTTGTCAGATATCCAACTAAGAAAAATACACTTACGGGCAGCATAGGTAAGAACGTTAAACAACTTCCTGTTCCTTGCACTCTTCAAATTATTATCAGTAAGACCTAACAAAAAATGAAGAGAATTGAAGTCACATCTTGTATTAAACATAAGACGTAATCTCCTACAAATCTGTACCCAATAGCCTTTGAGATATTTACAGTTCCAAATACAATGTATAAAATCACCTTCTTCAACTTTGCACTATAACTTATGTCTACATTATGGGGTAATTTGGAGACGATGTAAAAGTTTGAACTGTTGTTCTTTAGTTCTATAGGGTATATGCCGAAGCATGCTAATAGGACTTTTAATTTGCCAGTAACCTGGGTTAAGCGCTTCCGGGTAATTGTATGCCAATGCAAAACTCGCCGCATTTAAGGTCAGTTTTCTTTAAAAATCAGCGATCTCCACTGGCTGAGTGATATCTGATATAAAGTGGGTCTCAGATTATACAAGAAGCACTGCATTAAATAACATTTCCCCCCACCATGTCTTTATAATATGAGCATTTATTTTACCCCAGTATATTCAATGGAGCTTCTGCGCTAGCCTGCTGATTCTGACGGTCGCGTGCGAGTAAACGGCTTTTTGTCTCGTTTTACGCTTGAACAACTAAATGAATGCCAAAGTTTATTTAACTGAATGTATTTTAATTACATTACAACATCGATGCTGTAAAAGGAACCGTATAAAATGGAAAAAACTCACAATAACAGGTCACCGGAAGTCTATCAGTGTGGAAACAACACTAGCTCGACATATACCCTATTACAGATTGATATATTGCCAGCATGCTGCCAAATGTATCAAGTAATTTATGATGCATTGTTCTTCTCAATTGGTCTTTACGATTGGTCAAAATTAATGTGCATAAAAGTTGAATGGCAATTCCTGGATTTAAAACAAAGATTAATTAGAGGAAATTGGAGGTCTTCACGGGTCCACTGAAGTCTGAAAATGTCCAATAAAGTAACAAAAAAAAAAAATCTGTATTTGTTTGCTGACAAAATTCCCTTTGCAGTCGTATTAGTGCATCTGTTACAAATAAATCACAAAGCAATTCGGCAGTAAATCAAGTATTTCTTTATTTGTATATAGAAGGATCGAGTCTGTTGATTTATCAACTCGTCTGTTGGACTGTTGAGGTCTTTGCACATTGAAGTCTGAAAGTTTTGTGCATTTTTTTTTCGATAAAATTCCCTTTGCACACTGCATATTAGTTGATCTGTAGAGAATAAATCATTTAAAAATTTGAGGATGGATCGAGTTATTTACGATGCGTCGTTCTTCTCAATTGGTCAGAATTAATGTGCATAAATTGAATGGCAATTCCTGGAATTTAAACAAAGATTAGGGCTTAATTAGACCAAATTGGAGGTCTTCATGGATCCACTGATGTCTGAAAAAAAAGTCCAGTGAAGTGATATGGTTAATTAATTGCAAATCATTTAATTGGGGTTAAATCAAGTTCATGATGCAATTAAATCAATCATGATGCATTTGCTCTTCACACTCAAATTTCTTTGCTTTGCATTGGTTAGAATTAATGTGGATAAAATTATCATGGCAACTTAAACAAAGATTAAAGATTAATCAGAGCAAATTAGAGGTCTGAAATCTGAGGTCTGACTCAGAGATAACTTGTGTCCATCAGACAGTCAATAATATGTAGTTAGAGCACATTAAATAAAAGATACAATAAAATAAATCTACTTATTAATAAAAGAAATAGAGATTATATGCGCACGTCAGGTCAGTGTTTCCAGTCAGGATTGATCTGAAATGAATGGTCAAGTCAAATCCAGAATGTTTGTGTTTTTTTCTTCTCATATTTTCTCCTGATGCGCATCAGTTGATCTGCTGCAAATACAATGTGAACGATCAGGGGTTACATCACGTCATTCAAGATGTGTTTGTTCTTCTCATGCAAATTTCTGATGTTGAATTTATTTGACTGCTTTTAACACATCTTAAACAGAGGTGCCAATAATTGTGGAGGGCTCTGTAACATATTTTTAACATGCGAAAATTTCAGATTCGGTGCGCAATGACCTTTGGGATGATTCGACATCTGCAGTTCAGTCCTGTGGTCATGTCCAAGAGCAGAAATGATACACTGTATCACAATACACTGATGCTGTTCATCATAACAGACTGATACATTGTATCAAACTGCATTGATACATTGTATGGTGATGTATTCTGATGTACTCTATCATACTACACTGATACATTGTATCATACTGCATCACTACACTGATACATTGTATCATGAGACACTGATGTGTTCTACACTACACTGATAGATTGATACATTGTATCGGGATGTATTCTGATGTACTCTATCATACTACACTGATACATTGTATGGTGATGTATTCTGATGTACTCTATCATACTGCATTGATACATTGTATCATACTGCATCACTACACTGATACATTGTATCATGATACTCTGATGTGTTCTGCACTACACTGATAGATTGATACATTGTATGGTGATGTATTCTGATGTACTCTATCATACTGCATTGATACATTGTATCATTATACATGGACACACTGATACTTCTGTTCACACTATATTATGACAGTGTATTTGTTCAGCTTTTGTGTTTCCTTTCCACACCACTGTAGCTCTGTTTCCATCCACCGCATTTTGGATTATTGCCTTAAAAAATGCTCCACAGAAATGGCAAGATGCTCATAAATTTAGAAAATGTGCATAAAAAACTTCCGCTCATAACTGAGCAGGATAAACCTTTTATTCGATAAGAACAAATCCTCATGAACCCTGCTGTAAACAGATTGAGTAAAGTGTTCTCCTGCACTTGATCAGTCTCTGCACTTGAGTGTTTCTCTCAGATGATCTGACAGATGTAAATGTGTGTGTGTGAGGGTGTTTGTGTCATTAATGTTGGATTCCAGCTCTCCATTGTTGCAGATCTGAAATGTTGTTGTGCTGATTGTAAAAGGCCTCAGTCCTCCGTCAGTCCGTCATCACAATGCTGTCTTGAGTGTCTGTTTGCGCTCCCGTCTCACACCATCTCTGTGTTTGGTCTTGGTGTTCTGAGGCGCAGCTCATTTATTAGTGGAGAATCCCAACAGTGCAGCAGACTCCACTTCTCTCAGTCAGATCTGCGCAGGTTTAGCAGGGAGTGATGATTCTGTGCTCTTTTGTTTCTCATTGACTGGAAACGCTGCTTTATTCATAGAAGTTTTATGTGAGATTCCAGGTTTGCGTATGAATTAAATGCACATCTTTGGATGGAAACACAGCTACTGATTCCCATTTAAAACAAACCAACTGCAACATTTATAATCACTCACTCACTTGCTCAAATTCATTACACTGCATTTCATGACCACTTCATGACCACCCCTGGAATTAAACATAGATTAAAGATTAATTAGAGCAAATTAGAAGTCTTCAAAGGTCCACTTGGATCTAAAAAGCTGTTGTCTGACCGATATATTTCCATCAGACAGTCGATAATATAAAGTAAGGTCAGGTATAGATTTTAGGACCCATGATGACCTACATTACTCTACAAACAAAACATTATCAACAAACTTGTCTCCATGCCATAATGCACAGCACATCTGATTACAGCTGCTGGTTTAATCCAGAAATCTGCGCTACTGTTCCTTGTTGGGTTGATTGGATCTTGTTCTCAACGTAAACGAAGCACTCCAGGGTTTTACAAACTCAAAACGATGAACTGAATCAAATGGGAAAGTGAACTGTAATGTGATTCAGCTGAACTAAAGGAGCAGGTGTGAAAGGACCCGCTGGAGAACAGGAGCGTCTGCTTTTCTGTGTGTTTCAGGAGATCAAAACCAGCTTTTCTTCATCTGCTTATCACTGCTATCAAATCACAAAGATTCAGTCTGAACTGAATCACTGCATCGTAAATGATTCCCTCTTGTTCAAATCAACAGCCACTGGACTTGAATTGATTGACTGACCAATGATGATGATGGTGATGATGAAGTCTCTAAATAACAGATGAAGGACAAATATGGATTTCTGGTGTCGGTGGAGAGACAGACGCTGACCATGAAGACAAGTTATTTTCTTTTGAACAGCTCGCTTTGATCAATAATTCATGAATTTGTTGTAATGAACAAAATATGACAATGTCAGGTTTAAATTACACACTCTAAAAACATTAAAATGCTGGATTGTTTTAACCCAATGACCCAAATGTTGGGTTAAGAAGTGTCATTTAAATCTATAATTAAAAAAAAATTAACTGTTAGGGTTTGTCCAAACCTTATTTCATAACAACCTAGCGTCGGTTGGTTCATGAACACAAGATGAAATATTAATTATTGTTATGGCTTTTTGTTCACTTTAAAAAGTCCTAACTTTTATGCCATAAGCATTTATTATTTTCACATGAGGTTCAGTTATACACTAAAAAGTCCTGGGTTGTTTACTGCATTTCGTTGCCTTGTACTTGTACATGTGTAATGACAATAAAGTTGAATCTAATCTAATCTAATCTAATCTAAACCCAATGTTGGATAAAATATAGACAAACCCAAATGTTTAAAACTGTAATTTAAATCTATAATTGAAAACATTAACCCAAGTATTGGGTTTGTTAGAATTTGACCCAACCTTATGTTATAACAACCCAACATTTCTCTTTTGGATGAATGGTTCATGAATCTGCCATACTGAACACAAGATGAAATATGAAATATTATGGTTTTTTATTGTTATTCTCTTTTTATGCATCTATATTTGACCCAATATGGACGGTAAAAGCCGCAATAGAATTAAAGATGAATTTAATTAAACATATGAAAATATTGAGATCAGTTTAAGGTGAATTATACGCTCTAAAAAATGCTGGGTTGTTTTAACACAAAGGGTCAAATATGGACAAGCCCAAATGCTGAGTTTAAACATTTCATTTAAAGCTATAATTGAAAAAACAAAAATAATAATTAACTCAAGTGTTGGGTTTGTTCAAATTTGACCCAGCATTATGTTATAACAACCCAGCATTTTTTAGAGTGGATAAATGGTTCCTGTATCTGCCATAATAACCACACAAGATGAAATATGAAATATTATTATGGCTTATTAGTATTATTATTATTCTCAATTTTGACCCAATATAATGTTATAACCCATCATTTTTTAGTGTCCAAATATTGACAAGCCCAAATGTTGGCTTTAAACTGTAATTTAAATATTTAATTGAAAAACAAATAACCAAACTGTTTGGTTTGTTAATATTTGACTTAGCATTGGGTTAAAAACAACCCAGCGTTTATTTTATTTTATTTATTTATTTATTTATTGCGTCTGACGTTTTTTGATTAGGGCTGCACAATTTAATCAAACTAAATCCAAAACACTAATGCGACAAACGAATGAGAGAGAAAGAGAGACATAAATGTTATTACTGTTATTATTTCTAGAGATGCAGTGTAAAATAACATCATCATTATTATTATTGTTCATTACATTTTGTCCAGTCATCAGAGGATTTGCAGAGATTTATTTGCATATTTATTTAATGAAACCAATGAGATTTATTTAGAATGACGAAGCATCATAGAATCGATGTATTGATTGAATTGATGTTGAATTTAAGATGACTCTGGAAATATGACAACGGACACACAATCAGTGCATCTGAGGTATAAATAATTATACGACTTTATTTAGGGCTGCATGATTAATCAGATCAAAATCATTGTATGGCTCATTAAATTGCAAAGGCTGCTATTTACATTCAATGATTTAATTCAAATAGTATGCATATACTTGAAATGAGCACTGCTTATCAGCGAAAGAGAGATCCCTGTGGCTTTAAAAGTAAATATAGAACGTTTATTTATCACACTGCAAAATAAATGTACAAGTTTTCACCTTGTTTCTAGTCCAGATGTCTAAAACTTCTTAAATCAAGAAGCTTTTTCTAGATGAGTGTTGTTTTAAAATGAAAATATTGTTTTATTTTCAGAAATAATGAGTCAAAATTAAGAAACAAGCTAAATATTCTGCCAGTGGTGTCAGTAAAATAATCTTGTTTTTAGTTTGATAGATGATTATTTCACTTACTTGCTAGTTTTATTGGAAAAAAAATCTTAATTTTGTCATATTTTTGAAAACAAGATTATATTATTGGCGACACAGTGGCTCAGTGGTGTCGAACTGTGGCCTCACAGCAAGAAGGTCGCTGGTTCAAGCCTCGGCTGGGTTAGTTGGCGTTTCTGTGTGGAGTTTGCATGTTCTCTTAGTGTTGGCGTGGGTTTCCTCCGGTTTCCCCCAGTCCAAACACATGTGCTATAGGGGAATTGATCAACTAAATTGGCCGTAGTGTATGAGTGTGTGTGTGTGTGTGAATGAGTGTGTATGGGTGTTTCCTTTTACTGGGTTGCAGCTGGAAGGGCATCCGCTGTGTAAAACATATGCTGTAAAAGTTGTAAGTTCATTCCGCTGTGGCGACCCCTGATGAATAAAGCGACTAAGCCGAAGAAAAATGAATTATTGAATGGAAATCACTTCTTGATTTAAGATGGGGGTTTTTTTTCAGGTATTTTGACTAAAAATCAGATAGAAACTCTAAGTAAGAACAGCATTTATTGCAGTGCAAATGTAAATTATTATTATTGCTATTATTACTACTATTAGCTGTTCGTATATTCATATAATCTCAACATTTTGGCTGGCAATGCACAGCAAACTTACCATTTTAAGCCCATTTTTAAAATGCATTTTAAATCAAGATCCCTTTATTATTTCCATGCAGCCCTAATGCTGATATTAAATGAGAGCAAAAATGTTAATATTGAGATTTTCTATTAAAGTAGATTATCAACAGGAGATCCAAAGCTTTCAGGTTAACCTAGTTCATATGTTAACTTGAGATGTTAAAGATAGAAACAAAAGATGGATCGTGTCTGAGATGAATGTATTTAATTAACAGAATGTTATTCACCCCTGATATGAACTACCTTTATGTATTATTAATTAACCCATAGCATATCTATTTACTACAGAAGCCCTGACACACACAGTGAAAGAAAAAGCAAGCTTAGTAGTGAGCGAAGAATTGCTCAAGAAAGGTAGTGAGCGACAAAATATCTTGTTATTTTGACATAAGGCATTATTTTGAGATATTAAGTTGTTATTGCGACATAATATCTCATTATTTCAAGATATAAAGTTATTATTTCGAGATAAGTCACTATTACAACAAAATATCTCATTATTTTGAGATAAGTTGTTATTTCGAGATGCCATCATTAATTTGAGATAAGTCATTATTACTACATAATATCTCATTATTTTGAGACTAAGTTATTTTCAAGATATGAAGTTGTTCAAGATATCTCGTAGTAATGTCTTAATATCTCAAAATAATGAAAATATCTTGAAATAACTTCTCAAAATAATGAGATATCATGTCGTGATGACAATTTATTGTCTCGTAATAATGACTTAATATCTCGAAATAATGACTTATCTCAAAAGAACGAGACATGTCATAATAACAATTTATTATGTTGAAATTATGACCTAATATTTCAAAATAACATGTGTTATTGTCAATATGTGTCAATATGCTGATATTTTGAGATAATAAATTATCATTATGACCGATCTTGTTCATTTGAGTTGTTGTTATTTTGAGATATTATCTCATTATTTCAAGTCAATATTGCGACATGATGTCTTGTTATATTGAGAAGTCGTTATCTCAAAATATTAAGTCATTATTTTGAGATATTAAGTCATTACTTTGAGATAATAAGTCATTATTATGACATAATAGCTTATTATTTTGAGGTATTAAGTAGTTATTTCGAGATAATAAGTCATTATTTTGAGATATTGAGTCACTATCTCAGGATATTTAGTCATTATTACAACAAAATATCTCATTATTTTGAGATAAGTTGTTATTTTGAGATGCCATCATTAACTTGAGATAAGTCATTATTACTACATAATATCTCATTATTTTGAGATGCCATCATTAACTTGAGATAAGTCATTATTACTACATAATATCTCATTATTTTGAGACATTAAGTTATTTTCAAGATATGAAGTTGTTCAAGATATCTCATAGTAACGTCTTAATATCTCAAAATAATGAAAATATATTGAAATAGCTTCTCAAAATAATGAGATATTATGTCCTGATGACAATTTATTGTCTCGTAATAATGACTTAATATCTCGAAATAATGACTTATCTCAAAAGAACGAGACATGTCATAATAACAATTTATTATGTTGAAATTATGACCTAATATCTCAAAATAACATGTGTTATTGTCAATATGTGTCAATATGCTGATATTTTGAGATAATAAATTGTTATTATGACATGTCTCGTTCTTTTGAGTTGTTGTTATTTTGAGATATTATCTCATTATTTCAAGTCAATATTACAACATGATCTCTTGTTATATTGAGAAGTTGTTATCTCAAAGTATTAAGTCATTATTTTGAGATATTAAGTCATTACTTTGAGATAATAAGTCATTATTATGACATAATAGCTTATTATTTTGAGGTATTAAGTAGTTATTTCGAGATAATAAGTCATTATTTCAAGATAATGAGTCACTATTTCAGGATATTTAGTCGTTATTACAACAAAATATCTCATTATTTTGAGATAAGTTGTTATTTTGAGATGCCATCATTAACTTGAGATAAGTCATTATTACAACATAATATCTCATTATTTTGAGACATTAAGTTATTTTCAAGATATGAAGTTGTTCAAGATATCTCGTAGTAATGTCTTAATATCTCAAAATAATGAAAATATCTTAAAATAACTTCTCAAAATAATGAGATATCATGTCGTGATGACAATTTATTGTCTCGTAATAATGACTTAATATCTCGAAATAATGACTTATCTCAAAAGAACGAGACATGTCATAATAACAATTTATTATGTTGAAATTATGACCTAATATCTCAAAATAACATGTGTTATTGTCAATATGTGTCAATATGCTGATATTTTGAGATAATAAATTATCATTATGACCGATCTTGTTCATTTGAGTTGTTGTTATTTTGAGATATTATCTCATTATTTCAAGTCAATATTACAACATGATCTCTTGTTATATTGAGAAGTTGTTATCTCAAAGTATTAAGTCATTATTTTGAGATATTAAGTCATTACTTTGAGATAATAAGTCATTATTATGACATAATAGCTTATTATTTTGAGGTATTAAGTAGTTATTTCGAGATAATAAGTCATTATTTCAAGATATTGAGTCACTATTTCAGGATATTTAGTCATTATTACAACAAAATATCTCATTATTTTGAGATAAGTTGTTCTTTCGAGATGCCATCATTAATTTGAGATAAGTCATTATTACAACATAATATCTCATTATTTTGAGACATTAAGTTATTTTCAAGATATGAAGTTGTTCAAGATATCTCGTAGTAATGTCTTAATATCTCAAAATAATGAAAATATCTTAAAATAACTTCTCAAAATAATGAGATATCATGTCGTGATGACAATTTATTGTCTCGTAATAATGACTTAATATCTCGAAATAATGACTTATCTCAAAAGAACGAGACATGTCATAATAACAATTTATTATGTTGAAATTATGACCTAATATCTCAAAATAACATGTGTTATTGTCAATATGTGTCAATATGCTGATATTTTGAGATAATAAATTATCATTATGACCTATCTTGTTAATTTGAGAAGTTGTTATTTTGAGATATTATCTCATTATTTCAAGTCAATATTACAACATGATCTCTTGTTATATTGAGAAGTTGTTATCTCAAAGTATTAAGTCATTATTTTGGGATATTAAGTCATTACTTTGAGATAATAAGTCATCATTATGACATAATAGCTTATTATTTTGAGGTATTAAGTAGTTATTTCGAGATAATAAGTCATTATTTTGAGATATTGAGTCACTATTTCAGGATATTTAGTCGTTATTACAACAAAATATCTCATTATTTTGAGATAAGTTGTTATTTCGAGATGCCATCATCAATTTGAGATAAGTCATTATTACTACATAATATCTCATTATTTTGAGATATTAAGTCATTATTTTGAGATATTATGTCATCCTTACAACATATCGTCTTGTTATTTGGAGGTATTAAGTCATTGTTTCAAGATATTAGGTTGTTATTACAACATAATATCTCATTATTTTGAGATATTATGTCATCCTTACAACATAAGGTCTTGTTATTTGGAGGTATTAAGTCATTGTTTCAAGATATTAGGTTGTTATTGCGACATAATATCTCGCTATTTTGAGAAGTTGCTATTTGGAGATAAGTCATCATTAATTTGAGATAATAGGTCATTACATAATATCTCATTATTTAGAGATATGTCATTAGTTTGATAGAATAAGTCATCATTATGACATTAATATCTTGTTATTTTGAGGTATTTAGTTATTTCGAGATAAGTCATTGTTATGACATCTCAATATTTTGAGATATTACGTTGTAATTTTCAAGATATTAAGTCATACAAGATATCTCTAAATGATAACTTCTCAAAATAACAAGATATTACGTCATAATGACAATTTATTATCTTGAAATAATGACTTATCTCAAAATAATGTGAGATGTCGTTATTTCGAGGTAATAAATTGTCATTACGACATAAAATCTCGTTATGAGAAGCTGTTATTTTGAGATAATAAGTCATTATTTCGCGATATGTCATCATTATGACATAATATCTCAAAATAACAAGATATAAAGTCATTATTTTAAGATAGTAAGTCAACATTATGACATAATATCTTGTTTTTTTGAGATATTAAGTCATTATTTCAAGATAGTAAATCATTATTACAACATATCTAATTTTTTCCAGATATTAGGTTGTTTTTTCACGATATTGTTATTATGTCAAGATATTACGTCATTAATTTGACATATTAAGTTGCAATTTCGAGATGTTAAGTCATTATAATGAGATATTATTTCCTCACTACCAAATTTGCTTTTCTTTTCTTTCATCCGTGCGGTTCAGGGCTTCCATACTCTGAATAAAGCTTGAAGAGACTAACTATGGCAGTAAGACACAGACATTGTTAATAAACCTGTTTAATTGTCCTTTATTTTCCCTCTTTCAGTTGTTTAGAAAGTAATGTACCAGAAACAGATTCTTTCTTTATGTTTGAACAACCGATTAGTCTGTGAATCAGGAGCGTCTGTGGATGCAGTACTGCTGGATGCTGTGTACAGTAAACATGGGTACAATGTGTGTAAATAATGTATCTGAAATAAATGAGTAAATCTGAGCTGTGTGTCCTGCTGTTCTTTATTATTATTGTTGTTGACACTGTAAAAAATGCTTCTCTTACTTAGAGTTTGTGTCTCTTTCTAGTCTAAATATCTAATAATTCTTAAAGCAAAATAATCTTGTTTTTCGCTATGAAATAATAATTATTATTTATATTAAATAGCACATTTGTGACCCTTAATACTAGATTTAAGTGTCAGTGTAAATGGAGATTTATGCATTGTTTTAAAGATGTATAAATAAGATTTGCATTGATGTTTGGTTAAGATTAAGATATTAAGTTTAAGATATTTGGCTTAAATACAGCTATTTGAAAATCTGGAATCTGATGGTTCATTCATTTATTTTCCTTCAACTTATTCCATATATTCATCAGGGGTCGCCACAGCGGAATGAACCGCCAACTATTCCAGCATATGTTTTACACAGCTGATGACCCTCTAGCTAGGGTTAGGGTTAGATGTCACTAGCTCCATTGAATGCATTGTGTCTGATATTGCATCTCTGAGATATGCAGTCTCAACTTGCATCATCAACGCTCCATCCAGATCCTACTAAAACAAATAGTGTCTATATTTCATAGTCCTCCTTAATGAGCTCTCCTCTCAACTCAAACACGACTGTCTAATTTACTGTTCTACTGCAAATATTGTGTTATTGTGAGTGCAGTTTTTATGAATCCACATCAACTGAGAGACCGCATTGTAAACTTCATAATGCAAGAAAAATATTAGTAGTAGAACTGAATATTGTTCCTTTTCGCCTAAATATTTTATCACAACACACATGCATTTTAGCATCATTCCAAAAATGTGGAAATAGTCAATATCTGTAAAATCCTGTGATATTAGCTCACTAGTTTGTGACAGAAATTATTAATTTTGTGGCTCAAACACTTTAAAATGTAAGTAGTAAGTTATACAAAATAGAAATAACAGAATATTAATATAATAATAATCATCATCATCATTTATTATTATTATTATTTATTATTATTATTATTTTTTTTTTTATTGGTTCATTCTGCTGTGGCGACCCCTTATATATCAAGGGACTAAACCAAAGGAAATTAATTAATTATTTTTATCATTATTACTATGCTTAAAATTACATTAAAGAACAAAAACATACAGTCGATTGTCATTTTCTTGAGCATAAAGAGAGAGACAATTGATTATTTTGCATAACAAGAACAATAGCATACAAAAAAGAGGAATACAGTGCTTATTTATATATATATATATATATATATATATATATATATATATATATATATATATATATATATATATATATATATATATATATATATATATATATATATATATCACATCAAATTGTGAATATCTCACATAGATTTCACATCAAATGAACAAATTAATAGATAATAAAAATAAATAAATACAATTACAGGGCAAATATAAATTACAAGAAATTCACATGAGACAATGATTGAATGACAATGATAAACAATATTTGTTTAAAATTGATCTTAAGCATTATATCTCGAAACCCTGAAAATTAATAAATTGAGATCTAAAGAGCGCCTTCGTTTGTGTCCGTCGTGACGTCAGGTTGTAGTCCAGCACAGTGAACTGGACTACATTCGCCATGATGCCTCGCGCGTCGGCAATCCGCTGCTGTCATTTAGGCGACGGAGAAACAGCGTGTGAAGGCAGAAGCTGCAGAAGTTGAGGAGCTTTAATTTAACCATGCTGACACTGACATTACGACAAATAACCAGGGTGAGTCAAACATTCATAAGTGCGTTATAAGCGGGCATTAACGCGATTGAAGAGCTGCTGGTCTGGGCGCGTGGTTTAAGTGTTTATTAACGCTGTATGTGTTGGTGTATGAAGATGCTACGTGTGTGTGTGTGTGTGTGTGTATGTGTGTGTGTGTGTGTGTGTGTGTGTGTGTGTGTGTGTGTGTGTGTGTGTGTGCGTGCGTGTGTGTGTGTGTGTGTTTTGATGAGAAGCGCGTGTTGAAACGTGGCAGCAATTTCTGTTTTCTCATGTTAAGTGTGTGTGTGTGTGTGTGCGTGTGCGTGTGTGTGTGTGTGTGTGTGTGTGTGTGTGTGTGTGTGCGCGCGCGTGTGTGTGTGTGTGTTATACTTTTGGTATTTTACAGTGTTGTTGAAGTGGTTTGTGTTGTTTTTGTTGTTGTTTGATAATGTTTTAAAGCTTCACACTTTGCAACCCTCCAGTTGTGTGTGTGTGTGTGGGTGCGTGTGTGCGCGCGTGTGTGTGTGTTTAAGTAAGATGACGCAACCACACGCGCTGTTTCAGTATGATCTTAATTACCGCTTTTTTTTAAGGTAAATAAGCGAAGAACTTTATCAAATAGCTTATATTTTAATGTAATCGTGCTGTTTCTTGCTGTCCTTTTTTAATTACAACAAGATCTAATCATGTGTTCGGATCAGGGGCGGATTTAGTGATTTTGGGGACCTAAACAACTCCAGCCAGGCGCCCAACAGATGTAAAATGCACCTCTTGTACTTTAATTTAGTTATTATTACTTTGCTGTTTTGTTCTTGTGTCATTCGATCTTATTTTTTACATTTCATCCTAATGCACAATAATAAAAACATGTAAAGCACCTTGTAAAACCTTTGAAGTGATTAGTTTTCTGAAGATGAGTTCACAACTAAACATACTAAATGAACTATTTCGTATTTAAAGCTAAATCTTTACTGATTGGACAGCTGGACTGGTCCATGACTGAAGGTAGGGGACACTACCTATGTAATATGTAATAATTACATTAAAGATGTAATAAATGTAATAAATAATTATTAAAAATGTAATAATTATATTAAAATTAAAATGTTCAGAGCCTCACTGTATGATAGAAAACAATGTTATATATAATTAATAGTATATTTATATTTGTTTGGGGGCCCTCAGATTTCCTGCGGCCTTAAGCGGCCACTTGCCTTGCTTATTGGTTAAATCCACTCCTGGTTACTATAAAGGTAAAACTCACACATCAGATAACCACACTGTTAACTTTATTTTGTTTTGGAAACGTTTTATTCTCATCTGTCGAGTTATTTTTCAGTTTGTTATTTGGAGATCGCTGTGTGTGTTTGTGTTTGATTGGGTAAAAACAGGAAAGGATTGATTTTGGAGTGTTATGATCATTATTTTGAAATCTCCACTGATACATAATCTTTCTTAAATATTCTAATGATTTTTTTGCCATCAAAAAGTCTATAAATTTGACTCCTGTAATGCATCTTTGGCTGTCTGTGTTGTTGTTGTTTTTGTTTTTAGTTGTTTTTGTTCATTAACTTTAAAACAAGTTATTTCTGACATCTTCAGTTGCTGAACAACTAATAAATATTTGTTGTGTTTGAAATAAGTAATCATACAAGGCATCACGGTGGTTCAGTGGTGTTGCACTGTGGCCTCACAGCAAGTAAGTCACTGATTCGAGTCCCTGTCAGTTGGTGTTTCTGTGTGGAGTTTCCATGTTCTCCCCGTGTTGGTGTGGGTTTCCTCCGGGTGCTCCGTTTTCCCCCACAGTTCAAACACATGCAATATAGTGGAATTGATTAACTAAATTGGCTGTAGCATATGAGTGTGTGTATGGATGTTGCCCAGTGCTTGGTTGCGGCTGGAAGGCCATCCACAGTGTAAAACATATGCTGGAATAGTTGGCCGTTTGCAACCAGCGACCTTTTTGCTGAGACAACAATGCTGACCACTGAGCCACCCCAATAGCAGAATCATAATACATAAAATAAAGAGCAAAGAAACAAACAGACACAACGGCGACAGAACATAATGATCATAACATTCAGAAATAAAGTGAGTTTTAAAAACAGAAAATATGACATTTTGAAATATTTGTGATGCATGTGTTTTAGTTTTTATTTTCCTTTCACTGAATATAATGCAAATAATAACAGTCTGAAACTGGAGTGGTTTAATAACAGTCTGAAACTGCAGATCCTGCTATCTGTGTGGTTTTTAGTTGTTTTTGTACATTAACTTCATTTATTCATAAAATTTTTTTCGGCTTAGTCCCTTTAATCCGGGGTCGCCACAGCGGAATGAACCTCCAACTTATCCAGCACAATTTTACGCAGCGGATGCCCTTCCAGCTACAACCCATCTCTGGGAACATACATACACTCATACACACACACACACACACACACACACACACACTACGAACAATTTAGCCTACCCAATTCACCTGTACTGCATGTGTTTGGACTGTGAGGGAAACCGGAGCACCCGGGCGAACACAGGGAGAACATGTAAACTCCACACAGAAACGCCAACTGACTCAGCCGAGGCTTGAACCTGTGACCTTCTTTCTGTGAGGCAACGTATTTATTTTGCACCTATGGTGGCTCAACTCTTAACAAACGTTTATTTTATTTCAAGTAACCAAACTACTTTTATTTGTTTGGCACTTCATGGTGTAATAATAATAGTAATAATAAGGCTAACAATCATTCATTTTTTATATATATATATATATCACACACACACACACACACACACACAGTTGAAGTCAGAATTATTAGCCCCCTGTTTAATGGTGAGCAGATTTCTCCAATACATTTCTAATCATAACAGTGTTAATAACTCATCTCTAATAACTGATTTATTTTCTCTTTGTCATGATGACAGTAAATAATATTAGACTAGATATTCTTCAAGACACTTCTATACAGCTTAAAGTCACATTTAAAGGCTTCACTAGGTTAATTAGGTTAACTAGGCAGGTTAGGGTAATTAGGCAAGTTATCGAAGACTATCGAAAACAAATATAGCTTAAAGGGGCTAATTAGATATATATATATATATTATTTTTTGTCATTATGCTGTATATAATCCTAATAACCTTCTGAAACAGCAGTGCTTGAGGTCCTGGCTGTCTGGATGAAGTTATTTAATCTCTGTTAGTAGTATAGTAGTATTAGTAGTTAGTATTTCTTTGCCATCTACAGTTGCCGAGCTCTAGTAAACATTTATTTTAAATCCAAAAATTAAACCAAAGGACTTCAGGGGTAGGTAATGTGTCGGTGTTCATTGGATAAGGGATTCATAAAGATAAACAACGAAATCATAAATCCAAGGCAATCAAAGTAAGTGGAAAAAAAAAAAATAAAATTCACTTTTCAAGGACTTACGATTTCATTATTTAAACATTTCTTTTATTTGAAGTAACCAAACTGGTTTTAGTTTTCTGACACTAGTTTACTATAGTGTTTTTGACTCTTGATTGTTTTCATTATACTGAATATAATGCTAATTAGAGCTGCACAATATATAATATTAGCATCGATATCACAATGTGTGCATCCGCAATAGTCACATCGCAGGATCTGCAATGTTGATTTGGGATTATATATCTGACCAGGAGCCACAGTTGGAGTCATTGGAGATTTGCACTATAATGGAGCAATTGTTTATTATTTACATGATTTTAAGGCCTGTGACTGTATGAGCATATCAAGAGAGTTTAAAGTATTCAGACACAAGGAATTGTACCATTTGAAACTTTAATAAAAAAACATTTATTAAATTATTTATACATTAAGGTGCTATGTAGTGCTATTTTACATTTGATTATTCAATTTCTGTACCTGAAATCTTACCAAATATAGCTATTTATTCATCTGGTGAAATTGAAATCATATCGCGATGTATATTACAGAAAAAAAACATTGCAATGTCCAATTTTTTTGCATTAATGCTAATAATAGCCATCTGAGATCCTCGTGCGTCTCGTTCTCATGATTCTCCTCTTGTGGAAATGAGATTAACATGCTTCTGTGTGTGAAAACAGACGTGTGTTCTGTGCTGAATAAACTGACTGTAATAACTGATGGATTAGTCCAGCATGAGCACATTAAAGCCAGTCGGCCATTGGTCAGAATTCTTCTGGTTAAAGGAGAGCTATTCGGTCCCTTTTTACAAGCTGTAAAATGCGTCTCTTACAGCTGAATCGGTTGAGCATCGATATCGCAGTGTGTAGATCTGTAATATTCACATTGCAGGATTAGAAGGTTTATTAAAGATTAAAACAAAGATATTATTATTTTTCATATACATTGATGACCATGATATTTTACATTTGATTATTCAATTTCTGTACTTAACTACTGTTAGACTCCCCAGAAAACCGTGAAGCAGTGTTTATTTATTTATTTTTACTTGTAATTTATTATAACTTATGCAGATTAGGTATGCTCATAATAACCGATTAGGGGTATCAGTTAAATGATAAAAATATTATTATATATATTTATAAATTTGGCAGCATAAGGGACCGATCCTAGCGAACATGCCTTTTGCATTGGTGGGGCATCTTTTGAATAGTGTATTAACAGCCGCGAGTTGCGTTTTTGCCTAACTCACTGTGTGCTCGCAGTTGAAATAAAAGTCAACTCTGAGTGGACAGCATGTTACGGCAGTCACGTCTTTTATTCTTTAATCAAATGAAAACAGAGGCGGGGTTTCCGTAGTTTAAATGCATATTTTCTGTGGATCGATTGATATGAGGTAGCCTGCTATTTTTATTTGACGAAAAGAAAACATATGATTTTTTATTCTGTTTTTCTATGCTGTTGGAAACGCTGCAGGTGCTTGAAGACGTGCTGTTGTAAATATGACCTGTATGCGTTTTTTCAGGTCATAGCTTTAGGCCATGATTGAAAGGACAAGATCTCATATACAAGCAGCTGAAATTAGTTTCCTTCGCAGGGTGGGAGGGCGGACCCTTATGGATAGGGTGAGGAGCTCTGACACCCAGGATGAGCTCAGAGTAGAGCCGCTGCTCCTCCACATCCAGAGAAGTCAGCGGAGGTGGCTCGGGCATCTGTTTCAGATGCCTCCTGGACGCCTACCTAGGGAGGTGTTCCAGACATGTCCCACCGGGAGGAGGCCTCGGGGAAGACCCAGGACACGCTGGAGGGACTTTGTTTCTCAGCTGGCCTGGGAACCCCTCGGGATCCCCCCGGAGGAGCTGGAGGAAGTGTCTGGGGAGAGGGAAGTCTGGGGTTCTCTCCTAAGACTGCTGCCCCCGCCAACCGGGCCTGGAAAATCAGTAGAAAATGAATCAATGTAATAAATTTGAGCAGGCATTGTTTTTCTTTTACCACACATTAAAGCTGCACGATTCTGGCTAAAATGAGAATCGCAATTTTTTTATTTATTTATTTTTTGCTTAAAATAAAGATGAGGGTTTTCTCATGATTCTGTAGATGTAACATAAAGGTTAATATGAGTCGGCAATTATTATTGTTTTTTCTCAAACATATGGTTAAACAACAATAATAATATGATGTGTAGGTCTACTGGTTTCTATAATTAATTCTATTCTACTTATAATAATTCTGATGTTGAATTATGTTTGAGATATATGCTCGCAATCTGTCATTATCAACATTATTAAACTATTGAAATCACTGGTTAAATCAACATTATATAGGCTAGAGTAGTTATACTGACACTGTAAACATTTATTTTCATGCACAACTGTGTGTTCGCTATGAAAGAAAAAACAGATCAAACGCTTGTCGTAATCATAACTCTGAAATGCGATATGGTTATGTAAATAATGTGCGCGCTTTTGGTTTCATTTTCACTGCTAAGTGCTGGTCATATTTGCTCACGGCACTCAAACGATGACTGTGCCACAAAATGAAGATTATTTACAACTTTATTACCTGTTATTCACAGCCTATGCAGGTTCTGTTCACTAAAGTAGACGCGCGTGCGTCTATCATTAAGTAGGGTGCGCGCCCGCACTCTCTGTGGTAACAGCTTACGGGCAGCAGCTCACGTCTGTTGTGATTTCTTGGCCACGAATACAGCTTTATATGAAGACAGAAATGACATTTTTTAGGTGAATTATACCTGATAAATACAGTATGTGACTCTTTCAACATTATTTGGAGATGTTCATGTCGCTGAGCAATGAATGTGAAACAATGAAAAGACTCGAGCAGCCGCCTTTGCTTCTCTCCTGAACTTGTGATTGGCACAATCGTAGAAATGCTGGATTAAGATCGTCTAGGGCGGGGGTCACCAAACTTGTTCCTGGAGGGCCGGTGCCCTACAGATTTTAGCTCCAACTCTAATCAAACACACCTGAACAAGCTAATCAAGGTCTTACTGGGTATACTTGAAACATCCAGGCAGGTGTGTTACGGCAAGTTGGAGCTAAACTCTGCAGGGACACCGGCCCTCCAGGACCGAGATTGGTGACCCCTGGTCTAGGGAGTCGAATCGAGATCGCCATCTTTTTCGATTAATTGTGCAGCTCTACCGCACATATGGAGACATTGCATAAAACATTAAGTCATGAAAATGTACTTGAAAATCCTGGAAAAGTCATGGAACTTTAGTAGTAAAATGTGTATGAACCTGCAATATTATTCTACCGCTACATGGCTCATATGAGATAAATGACGTCAGTGCATAATAACCGGTGATGATCTTTTAATAAACCGATACTGAATAGTCCACATCTGCATCACGGTGCACTGAAGAAACAATGAATTCTGACACCCCTAACAAATATAATATAGTAAAATAGAAAATCTGAATTTAAAAGAGAGATCTGTGAGGGGTGAACTGTGAATGTGGCTGGTTTTTAAAGATAATATGGATAGATTATAGGATGCATGTTGTTGCAGAGATATTGATGGGTGATTTTAATGTTGTTCTCCTGTACGGGTCAACTTTCACTTGTCCACATTTGCTGAGCAGCTATCAGTGCTCTTTCAGCTATAACCGAAAGACTCAATAATTAACCAGTTGTTGTTGTTGTTTTGTGTAATAAGCCAAAGCTCACGCTGTGTTCAGCCAATCAGACGAGAGCATTCAGTCACACCTCAGTCTGAGAGTTCAGATCAGCAGAAAAACCCACATACAGCTGAAGTCAGAATTATTAACCCTCCTGTTTATTTTCTCCCAATATCTGTTTAACAGAGAGATTTTTCCTACACATTCTTAATCATAATAGTTTTAATAACTCATCTCTAATAACTGATTTATTTTCTCTTTGTCATGATGACAGTAAATAATATTAGACTAGATATTCTTCAAGACACTTCTATACAGCTTAAAGTGATATTTTAAAGGCTTAACTGGGTTAATTTTAGGGTAATTATTCTCCCAATGTGACTTTCAACACATTTAACGTGACATTTATCGCCATAGTGAAAGCAGCAGCAGGGCGGCACGATGGCTTACTGGTTAGCACTGTTACCTCACAGCAAGAAGGTCGCTGGTTCGAGTCCCGGTTGGGTCAGTTGGTTTTTCTGTGTGGAGTTTGCATGTTCTCTCCATGTTGGCGTTGGTTTCCTCCGGGTGCTTCGGTTTCCCCCACAGTCCAAACACATGCGCTATAGGGGAACTGAATGAGTGTAGTGTATGTGTCTGAATGCAAAAGTGTATGGGTGTTTCCCAGTGCTGGGTTGTGGCTGGGAGGGCATCCGCTGTGTAAAACATATGCTGGAATAGTTGGCGGTTCATTCCACTCTGACGACCACTGATAAATAAAGGGGCTAAGCTGAAAGAAAATGAATGAATGAATGAATGAAAGCAGATAGTTCAGCTGAGATCTGGAAAATTGAGGGCTCTATCATACACCCGGTGCAATGCGCGACGAAATTGTTGTTTGCTAGTTTCAGCTCGGCCCAAGAGTTGTTTTGATGTTTTGCGCCATACTGTTTAAATAGCAAACAGCGCTCATATGTGCACCCACAGGTGTTCTGATCTAAAAAAGGAGGCGTGTTGAGGCGCATTGCTATTTTGAGGAACTTAAATAGACGGTTAAATAGACCAGATCAAAGCTGGTCTATAGTCTATCACAGAGCGCATTAGCTGTGCGCCTTGCTTACACATTGCTTAATAATCACAGGATGTACAGCAATACGCAAATATCTTCACAAATGAAAAAGAATTAAAGGTTTAAAATATTACAAACATTATTTTCTAGCCTACATAAATATAAAAGACACACTTTCATGCCTTCTTCATCTCGGGGGGCTTTTTCAGTTTATTCATAACAATCTGCATCTGTATAATGTTATTATTATTAGCAGTATTATTCATTATATGCGGATTTATATTTGTTTTATTAAAAACAAGCTTAGATTTGCCCACCTGTCAGGTTTTAGACCATATGGGGCACAGCATGTGTGTTTGGATATAATCCCAAAACCCTTTTTGGTATTTGGTTTTTTGACCACACTTCGTTATTATTGTTCATTAATTCGTTTGCTGGAAATTAGATCTGAATTTAGAAATAGTTTTGAAACAAATCTTTGCGCTTAACAAATGAAATTAATTATGTACAGGCTAATGGATGTTTGCGCGTATTACATGTTTCCCTATGCACGAGAGTGAAAGTGAAAGTAAATAATGAGGAGGCTCATCTCTCATTCTCGCGCTGCAGATGCTCTGTTTAACTGTTTCTCTCTAGTGAAGCGTTCAGTTTTTACACTTACTAAGCCCGCCATGTAAATAGCAAATGCGTTATGGCGCGGCACAACTGACTCTTAAAGGGAATGTGAGATGAGACTCTGATTGGTTTATTCTTAAAACACACCTATAACTCATTAAGAGAATAAGCTCAACCCTGTTAGACCATGCGCCACGACGCAAAGTGGAATTTTCCGTCCTTAAAATAGCTAAAGTGGATTCCGACACGCCCTTAATGCGTTTGCGCCCTGTGCTTTGGACTTCTGTGCATGGATCATCAAAATAGAGCCCAAAAGATCTAGCAGACACTTTGGAAGTCCGAACTGAGATTCTGTGCAAACCAACAACATCAGTCACTCATTAGCCTATTAATAATGTTAAAGGGCTTTAATGTGTGTTCATTAGATTAAAAGCCTTTACTATTTAGTTTAGGGTGCAGTGGCTGGTGTTTAAAGGTTTCTGTCATGCTGTGTTTGGTGCAGACCAAAACACGAGTGCAGTGGCTGGTATTTTGGTGCAATTGCTTGTAACTGGAATCTTGTAGCATCATGTGTTATTAGGAAAAGGAATATTAACCTTCACTGTAGGGCTGCACAATATACGGTTTCAGCATCGATATCGTGATGTGATCATTCGCAATGGTCACATCACAGGATATGCGATGTTGAGTTTGTATTATAATTGATCATTTGCATGTGTTTTTGATGCTTGTGACTGTATAATGATTTTAAAAGCATTCAGGTATAAGAAATTGTACCATTTGTGACCTTAGTCTTATTGAATTA
>NC_079440.1:62411351-62416351 GCF_903798145.1 Danio aesculapii
TGTGTCCTGTTTTCAATCCAAATATCAAAAAAAAATCTTAAAGGGCACCTATGGTAAAAAATCTACTTTTCAAGCTGTTTAGACAGAAATGTGTGTAATTATAATGTATAGACCGTCATATTGGGATGAAATAAACACACCCAGTTTTTTCAAATTTAACAACATAAAAACGGTGGACCAATTGGAGCGGTTTTCAGATCGACCGCAACTTTACATAGGAGTGCGGTCCCCTCGCCCACCAATATTGATTGACAGCTGCGTATTAACATGTCCGGTAGTGTATAATCATATCATCAAGCAGCCAGGAATAAAAGGTGTGTTCAGTTCGCTAGGATCATCAATCATCATAAACGTGATCAAGAGTGAGTTTCACAAGTTTAACATGTTTTAAAACAGAGCATGTGTGTCATGAGTTACAGCGATTTAGCTTAGCTTTACTTCATCAGCAGAGCCGCGTAGCCCTTAGAACAATTATAAAGGAAGATGCTTCAATCCCGGTTTGTGGACGTTAAATCAGGTTTATTTTGTACATTAATATAAGAGATATCCATATTGCATATTGCTGTTTAAAACGAGTGCAATCTCTCTCTCTCTCTCTCTCTCTCTCTCTCTCTCTCTCTCTCTCTCTCTCTCTCTCTCTCTCTCTCTCTCTCTCTCTCTCTCTCTCTGTGTGTGTCTTTGTGTCTGAGCTATGTGAGTGTGTGTATGTCTGTGCTAAGTTTGTGTGTGTATGTGTGTGCGCTATGTGTGTGTGTCCTCGCTGTGTGTGTGTGTGAACTTTGTAATGACATTGTGTGTCTCATCGCTGCAAATCCACAAAAGATGCATCAAATAGTGATTGTTAAAGTTCTTACTGTAGAATTTCTCACACACGTTACGTGAGATCTGCTTCCTGAGGCAGCCGAGGGCGGCGATTGCTGACAGGCACGTGGGAACAGTGGGCGGGGAGGACTAGCCTTAAAGGGCCAGTACATAAAAACAGCAAAACCTTTTTTCCAGCTATAATATAGACACTTCAAACAGCTAAAATAAATAATCTGATGCGTGTTTTGAGCTGAAACTTTACAGACACATTCTGGAGACACAAAAGACTTATATTAAATATGAAAAAAGGGGTAACCTATGTGCCCTTTAAATCAAGATGCACACTAGACAGATGAAATAGCATGAGAAATTATGTCTTGTTTTCTGAAAAAACCCACCTCAAAGTAGAGTGATTGTGTGTTTAAAACGAGCTGAATTATTTGTCAATGGGGTAAGAAAAATAATCTTAATGAGATATAATCTCAAATATCCGGAGACCCGGAAGGGACGTGATGGAGGGGAGAAAATAGATGGAAGAAAAAAAACTGGGTGGGAGAGAAAAACAGTGATAGGAAACATATTTTTGTAAAGTTTTTTGCGTTCCCTTACAAAGATGTTTTGGGAGGGAATGC
The DNA here is from genome assembly GCF_903798145.1 of Danio aesculapii. Lineage (NCBI taxonomy): Eukaryota > Metazoa > Chordata > Actinopteri > Cypriniformes > Danionidae > Danio > Danio aesculapii. The sequence goes on from NC_079440.1 coordinate 62,412,788, forward strand.
AAAGATGTTGGCGTTATTTTTCCACAAGCACTTCCTGTTCATTTATTTCATGTCAACCCTCCCGTTTTTACCTTTCTATCCCGCTATCATCCTATCATTAAGTATTTTCCCATATTTCTCATATATCTTTAATTTTGAAAGCACGCTGAAATTAAGATAAAGCTCTGCGTCGATCATCGCCCTTCCTATGCAACCTCTGAATCAGCGAATACATGTATAAGCGCTGACTGACAGATGCGCTCCGTATGAAAAACTGATCCCAGATCAGCTTCTGTACACACCACTTAACGAGGAGCGAAAGTGCAGGACATTTTGGGGTTCTGTGTGTGTTTAAACTGACACAAGTCAGAACTGAAAGGAGCAGATTCCATGTGGTTTGGGCTGATCACACTATCATCACCCATGTGGGCAAAGAAATCAGATTCGGGCCACATTTGGCTGCAGTGTGAACGTAGTCAGTGTGAACAGCTCAAAGCGCATGGAATCTGATCTTTTCAGGTCAGATCTGTGCCACTTTCATATGTATGATATCAGACACAGATCTGATGTTTTGCAATGCGAGTGCAGTGTGAACGGTTATGTTGGATTTCATGTGACTTACAATCTCCGAATGACATGCGTCATCATTCTGTGCTGCAGACATCATCTGCCCCCCAGCAGCACAGAAGAATAGCACACATGGTGATTACTTTACCACAGGAAGTTGGTTGTTCATTTTGAAAAGGATTTTGAAGGCAAAACTGGTGCTTGTTAACCCATCTGGATAATGATTAGGGCACGGGTTGATCGCGAAGCTGAAAAGCATCGTGGGTGTTGCAGATAGGGGATCAGTGCGCAAAGGAGGGGGCACTTTCATTTTAAGGGGAAACTTTCTCTCTGAGAGAAAAAAGGGCAGGTGCTCAAACACCCAAACCCCACTTCTGCATGTGTCTGTTGTTTATAACGAAGTAAAAAACAAACTCTCTCTGCAAATCAGTCATTAAAGAGAAACAGAAGACGACGACGCGTCCACCGAGACGCAGATCAAACACACACTCACACCAAGATGAAGACGCGAAGCTAATATAACAATAAACTCATTTAAATATAAACAAACATTACAAATCAAACTTCCAGGAGAACCACACGAGAGTCACGAGTTAAAATTCACACCTGAAACCACATTAAAAATGAACAAACCTATTCATATGATCGAATTAACATTCATTTATTCATTTTCCTTCGGCTTAGTCTCTTTATTCATCAGAGGTCGCCACAGCAGAATGAACCAACAATATGTTTTACACAGTGTAAGCCCTTCCAGCTGCAACCCAGCACTGGGAAACACCCATACACACTCATACACTATAGCCAGTTTAGTTCATCATTTCCCCTATAGCGCATGTGTTTGGACTGTGGGGGAAACCAGAGCACCCGGAGGAACAACACGGGGAGAACATGCAAACTCTACACAGAAATGCCAACTGTCCCAGTTGGGACTCGAACCAGCGACCTTCTTGCTGTGAGGTAACATTGCTAACCACTGAGCCACCATGCCGCTCCATCTAATTAACAGTTTAATGTTAAAGTGGGTAGCACAATCGCCTCACAGAAAGAAAGTCACTAATTCAAGTCTTGGCTGGGTCAGTTGGTGTTTCTGTGTGGAGGGAGTTTGCATGTTCTCCCCGTGTTGGCGTGGGTTTTACTCCAGGTGCTCCGATTTCCCGCACAAGTCTAAAGACATGCGCTACAGGGGAATTGGGTAGGCTAAGTTGTCCGTGGTGTATGAGTGTGTATAGGTGTTTCCCAGTGATGGGTTGCAGCTGGAAGGGCATCCGCTGTGTAAAACATATGCTGGATAAGTTGGTGGTTCATTCCTCTGTGGCGACCCTAGATAAATAAAGGGCTAAGCCGAAAAGAAAATGAATGAAAAATATTAAAAAATGACATGCGACACACATGTGGATCATCTGCAGTAATGTGATTAATTTCACATGGACTTTTGTAAATAGAGCTGTATAGTGTGCAGAAACGCTGCCTGAGGGCGCAGGAACACACACTGATTCACTCAGATCAAAAATCAGGACTGGAAATCCCTGAATATGAAGAACGACACGAGCAGGAGTCAAAGCTCCAGTCCACAGGCAGGACTACAGCAATTCTACACTTCTACAGTGTGTGTGTGTCTCAGAGCAAGATATATAGAGGGACAGAGCGAGAAGAAGAGACCGTGAAAGTGTGTGTGTGCACATGTAACCGAGAGAGAGAGTATGTGTGTGAAACAAATAGAGAGAGAGAGTGTGTGTGTGTGTTTCTCAGAGCGAGATATATAGAGGGAGAGAGTGAGATGAAGAGACCGTGAAAGTGTGTGTGTGCACGTGTAACCGAGAGAGAGAGAGAGTGTGTGTGTGCGTGTGTATGCAAAATGGATAGTGAGTGAGTGTGTGCGCATGGATGAGTATATGGGTCTGTGTGAGAGAGAGAGTGTGGGTTTGTGTGTGCGACAGAGAGAGAGTGCAAGAGAGAGAGTGTGTGGGTTTGTGTGTGTGTGTGTGTGAGTAAGAAAGTGTGTGCGCATGTGTGTGAGAGATAGAGGGTGTGTGTGTGTGAAGAGCCGTTGGTAAGATATAATAATCAGCATGACGCTTTAATTCTGCACCAATCAGCAACTCTCAACAGAAACTTTACAGCCGAGTGAAAATTCAGCATAACGGCTTATCTAATCTCACACACACTCTCTCTCACACACACACACACACACACACACACACACACACACGTTTCTGGGTGTCGTTTCTTTCTTCACTGGTTCGTTCTTAACAAATTTCAGCTGTTTTGACTTTGTGAACTCACACATTCTCCTTCCTCCAGAACACTTCAGTTTAATCCGCATGTGTTGGTGAATGCACCACGATTATACCGTAGTATTCTTTGAAGTACCGCATCAGTGTGTGCAGTGTGTTATTCTGCATTATTATCGATCATGGACATCATCCTGCTTAAAGACTAATCAAATTAACCAATAACTAAATCAGCGATGCACAACGTACTCATTTATTACAATAGTAGTATATATGCGTTATTATTATGTCAGAGATGTGATAAATGAAATGTATTTTATATGCATTTGTTTTCATAGTCACCATTTATCACATTGCGATTCTAATAACAGCAATTTTCGCAATACTAATAACATTGCACATTTTCACAATACTCATAACATGTTTGCAATGCTAATAACATCACGTTTTCGCAATACTAACATCGCATATTTATGCAATGTCAATAACATTATACTCTTGTGCAATACAAATAAAATCATATGTTTGCAATATAACATGCACATATGTTCACAAAAACTATAACATGTTTACAATACCAATAACATCGCAAATTGTCGCTATACTAATAGCATCACACATTCTTGCAATGCTAATAACATGTTCAATACTAATAACATAACATATTTTTGCGATACAAATAACATTACATATTTTCGCAATACTAATAACATCTAATAACATTACATGTTTGCAATATTCATAACATCATATATGTTCACAATACAAATAACATCACACATTT
>NC_079440.1:62426351-62461351 GCF_903798145.1 Danio aesculapii
CTAAATTGACCGTAGTGTATGGGTGTTTCCCACTGATGGGTTGCAGCTGGAAGGGCATCCGCTGTGTAAAACATATAACAAAGTTGGCGGTTCTGCTGTGGCGACTCCAGATGAATAAAGGGACTAAGCTGAAAGGAAAATGAATGAATGAATGTTATTTATTCCTGTACTGCGTGTGTGTGTAATATAAGCATGTGTGTGTGTGTGTCTCTCTCAGCCTAAAACAGGCCTGATCGACTATGATCAGATGGAGCTGACGGCGAAACTCTTCAGACCCAAACTCATCATCGCTGGAACCAGCGCCTACGCCAGACTCATCGACTACTGCCGCATCAAGACGGTACTGGATATCACTCAGAACCTTTCAAGATACTGTCTAGTATTCAGCTTAAAGAGACATTTAAGAGCTTAACTAGGTTAATTTGGTAATTAGGCCAGTCATTGCTTTTAAATAAGGTCTCGCAAGAATGAGTAGTGTAATATTTGTCCGTTTGTAAAGTGTGTGTGTGTGTGTGTGTGTGTGTGTGTGTGACTCCTGCCTGGAGTTAAAGCTGTGCCATCAGATGCATTAATATAGAAACACTATAAACTCTTTCTCTCAGGGTTTATTTTTGCAGTTGTGACTGCTCTTTCTTTATTCACACACACACGCACACACACACACACACACACACACACACACACACACACACACACTCATCTGTCTCTCTGACACATTTGTGTTTAACCGCTCATGCCTGACGCCTCAGAGATGACAAACACATTCACTGTTTCTGCCACTTTTGCTCTCACACAGACACACACACACACACACACACACTCAGACTCATGCATGAATACACACACGCACTCACTCACTCACTCTCTCAGACTCATGCATGAATACACGCACACATATACATATACATACTCAAACGCACCCTCCCTCCCTCTCTCTCTCTCTCTCTCTCTCTCTCTCTCTCTCTTCCTCTCTGTCAGACTCATGCATACACACACACACACTCTTTCAGACTCATGCATGCATACGCACACATGCTGAGACTTATGCATACACACACACACACACACTCGCTCATGTATACATGCACATACATGTGCATACATACACTCTTAAACACACACAGGCATGCACACACACACCCTGAGACTTATGCATACACATACATTCTCACACACACACACACACACACATACACACACACACACACACACTTATATGCAAACACCCACTCATGTATATGCACACTCATTTCACACACACACACACACACACACACTCTCTGACTCACAAACACACACATGCATGCATACACACACACCTTCAGACTTATGCATACACACACACGTGTGTATATATATATATGCAAACACTCACTCATGTATACACACACATACATGTGCACACTCCTTTCACACACACACACGTACACTCTCACACTCACAAACACACACATGCATGCACACACACCCCTGAGACTTATGCATACGTACACACAAACACTCTCAGACTCACAAACACACACATACATGCACACACACCCTGAGACTTATGCATACTCACACACGCACACGCACACACACACACACACACACACACACACACACACACACACACACACACACATATATGTATGTATGTATGTATGTATATATGTATATATGTATATATATATATATATATATACAAACACTCAGTCATGTATACGCATACACACACACACACACACACATACATACACTCTTAGACTCACAAACACATGCATGCGCGCACACACACACACACAAACTAACTGTCACATTCACTCAAACACACATATTTACGCACACTTCACACACACACACACACACACACACACACACACACACACACTCAGTCACTCACTGAGCGCTTATGATGACTTCAGTTCATTAGTCCTGAATTTGTTCTGCTCTAAACACTATTGAGTGCCCTACATAGACAGCACGTGAAGGTGTCATCAGCTCTCTGAGGATTAATACATGCTCTTTTTTTGTGTGCCATCTATGTAGGGCACTCGCTAGGGTGTGAACAGAGCTCTGCACAAGCATATTGCCACCACAGAAAACACTAACAGAACACTAGAAGTGGTAATTGTGTCTTCCAAGTGTGAATTTACACATCTGAGGAGTCTGAATTGTGAGATACAAACTGCAATTATACTTTCATTTATTTATATTCCACAGCAGACGAACAGAGATCTGTAAAGAAATCAGGAAAAATCTGAATTGTGCTATGTTTTAATGGCAACTTTGAAAGTTTTTAAGACCAAATATACACTCATTGGCCACTTTATTAGGTACACCTGTCCAACTGCTGGTTAACACACATTTCTAATCAGGCAATCACATGGCAGCAGCTCACTGCATTTAGGCATACAGACATTGTAAAGACGGTCTGCTGCAGGTCAAAGCGAGCATCAGAATGGGGAAGAAAGGGGATTTAAGTGACTTTGAACGTGGCATGGTTGTTGCTGCCAGACGGGCTGCTCTGAGTATTTCAGAAACTGCTGATCTACTGGGATTTTCATGCACAACCATCTCTAGGGTTTACAGAAAATGGTCCGACAAAGAGGAAATATCCAGTGAGCGGCAGTTCTGTGGGCGCAAATGCCTTGTTGATGTCAGAGGAGAATGGCCAGACTGGTTCCAGCTGGCAGAAAGGCAACAGTAACTCAAATAAGCACTCGTTGCAACCGAGGTCTGCAGAAGAGCATCTCTGAACACACGACACGTCCAACCTTGAGGCGGATGGGCTACAGCAGCAGAAGACCACACCGGGTGCCGCTCCTGTCAGCTAAGAACAGGAAACTGAGGCTACAATTCACACAGGCTCACCAAAACTGGACAATAGAAGATTGGAGAAACGTTGCCTGGTCTGATGAGTCTCCATTTCTGCTGACACATTCAGATGCTCGGCTCACAATTTGGCCTCAACAACATGAAAGCATGGATCCATCCTGCCTTGTATCAGCAGTTCAGGCTGGTGGTGGTGGTGTAATGGTGTGGTCTCGGCACACTTTGGGTCCATTAGTACCAATTGAGCATGGTGTCAACGCCACAGCCTACCTGAGTATTGTTGCTGATCATGTCCATCCCTTTATGAGCACAGTGTCTCCATCTTCTGATGGCTACTTCCAGCAGGATAACGCACCATGTCATAAAGCACCAATCATCTCAGACTGGTTTCTTGAACATGACAATGAGTTCACTGTACTCAAATGGCCTCCACAGTCACCAGAGCTCAATCCAATAGAGCACCTTTGGGATGTGGTGGAACGGGAGATTGGCATCATGGATGTGCAGCTGACAAATCTGCAGCAACTGTGTGATGCTATCATGTCAATATGGAGCAAAATCTCTGAGGAATATTTCCAGTAGCTTGTTAGATCTATGTCATGGAGGATTAAGGCAGTTCTGAAGGCAAAAGGCGGTTTAACCCGGTACTAGTGAGGTGTACCTAATAAAGTGGCTGGTGAGTGTATATTTAATAGATATAAAGTCATAATACAGTGAAAAAATTCCAGATTGCAAGATTAAAGGAGTCATGAAATACTTCAATGTTGTTGTTTTTTTATTGTTCTCTGGTGTTCACTTAATAAAGTCATAATTAAAGTCTTAATTCTGAGGAAAAAATTCAGAATAGCATAGTTAAAGTGGTCATGAAAGGCGACACGGTGACTCAGTAGTTTGCACTGTGGCCTCACAGTAAGAAGGTTGCTGGTTTGAGTCCCAGCTGGGTCAGTTGGTGTTTCTGTGAGGAGTTTGCATGTTCTCCCCATGATGGCGTTGAATTCCTAGTGTGTGCAGGTGTTTCCCAGTACTGGGTTGCAACTGGAAGGGTATCGCTGCGCAAAACATATGCTGGAATAGTTGACGGTTCATTCTGCTGTGGCGACCTCTGATAAATAAAGGGACTATGCTGTAGGAGAATGAATTAAGTGGTCATGAAGTACATGTGTATGCGTGTGTGTGTGTGTGTGTGTACACATGTGTTTATATAAATGTATGTGTGTGTGCATGCATTTACATGTGTGAGTGTGTGTTTGTTTTTCCTCCTTTTTGTGCTCCTGGTTTGCAGTGTTTTCTTAAGCTGCCACTGCAGGCTATGAGTGTGTAAATGTGTGTGTGTTTGTGTGTGTGTGTACTTATGTGTGTATTTGTGTGCAAGTGTGTATGTGCTTGTGTGTTTATGTGTATGTGCGAATATGTGTGTGTGTTTTAGTTGCTAGAAATCACTGTGGCCTGATTTCACTGCAAGATAAACACAAGGTCACCAACACACACACACACACACACACACACACACACACATCAGTACAGATTAAGTGCATCAGTGTGCATAAAATTATCAGTGTATAATCAGCTGGAAATTATTTGTACCCTGAAAGCGTGTCGTCATGCTCAGAAGTGTGTTTGCGGTATCTGGGTCTGGTTCCCCGGAGCGTGCGGATCTCATCGGGTCACTCTCTGATAACGGGAACACTTTGATTGGGATGTTTGCTGTCAGCTCTTCATTACTCTTTATTTTTTCATGACTGTTATTGTGTGTTTTCTGCCTCTCTCCAGCTGTGCAGCGAGATCAACGCATACATGCTGGCCGACATGGCGCACATCAGCGGACTGGTGGCGGCTAAAGCCATTCCCTCACCATTCCAGCACGCAGACATCGTCACCACCACCACACACAAATCACTGCGAGGCTCCAGGTACAATCCCATCATGCACCTCTCAGAGATCATGCATACAGGAGTCCGGAACACAAGAAAAACCTATTCTAGCACTGCTAATGTTAGTTACGCTTTTTGAGCATGTAGATCTCAGCATAAATGAGTACATCTATTCATATCAATTTCTCAACAAAACAGCTTTATTAATCATTTATCTCCATTAAAATAAGCCGAAAACTATCATAGAGCTCCATCTGCTGTAAAAACTAGCCTAGAGCACCAATAAAACTAGCCTAAAGCACCGTCTGATGTTAAACTCTAGCCTACAGCACCAATAAAACTAGACTACAGCACCCTCTGCTGTTAAAAAACTAGCCTAGATTGTGGTCTGCTGTTCAACACTAGCCTAGAGCACCAATAAAACTAGCCTAGAGTGCCATCTGCCATTAAAAACTAGCCTAGAGCACCAGTAAAACTAACCTAGAGCGCCATCTCCTGTTAAACACTTGCCTAGAGCACCAATAAAACTAGCCTAGAGCACCAATAAAACTAGCCTAGAGCGCACCGTCTGCGGTTAAAAACTAGCCTAGAACACTAATGAAACTAGCCTAGAGCACCGTTTGCTGTTAAACTCTAGCTTACAGCTCCAATAAAACTAGACTACAGCACCCTCTGCTGTTAAAAAACTAGCCTAGAGCACCGTCTGCTGTTATAAACTAGCCTAGAGCACCGTCTGCTGTTATAAACTAGCCTAGAGCACCGTCTGCGGTTATAAACTAGCCCAGAGCACCGTCTGCGGTTATAAACTAGCCTAGAGCGCCATCTGCTGTTAAACACTAGCCTAGAGCACCAATAAAACTAGCCTAGAGCTCTGTCTGTGGTTAAAAACTAGCCTAGAGCACCGTCTGCTGTTAAACACTTGCCTAGAGCTCCGTCTGCGGTTAAAAACTAGCCTAGAGCACCAATAAAACTAGCCAAGAGCTCCGTCTGCGGTTAAAAACTAGCCTAGAGCACCATCTGCTGTTATAAATTAGCCTAGAGCTCCGTCTGCGGTTAAAAACTAGCCTAGAGCACCAATAAAACTAACCTAGAGTGCAGTCTGCTGTTAAAAACTAGCCTAGAGCACTAATAAAACTAGCCTAGAGCTCCGTCTGTAGTTAAAAACCAGCCTAGAGCGCCGTCTGTGGTTAAAAACTAGCCTAGAGCGCCGTCTGCTGTTTAACACTTGCCTAGAGCACCAATAAAACTAGTCTAGAGTGCCATCTGCTGTTAAACACTAGCCTAGAGCACCAATAAAACTAGCCTAGAGCACCGTCCACCATTAAACACTAGTCTAGAGCACCAATAAATCTAGCCTAGAGCGCCATTTGCTGTTAAACACTAGCCTAGAGCATCAATAAAACTTGCCTAGAGCACCAATAAAACTAGCGTAGAGCGCCATCTGCTGTTAAACACTAGTCTAGAGTGCTGTCTGCTGTTAAACACTAGTCTAGAGCACCAATAAAACAAGCCTAGAACGCTGTCTGCTGTTAAACACTAGTCTAGAGCACCAATAAAACTAGCCTAGAGCACTGTTTGCTGTTATAAACTAGCCTAGAGCACCGTCTGCTGTTATAAACCAGCTCAGAATCGATTGATGAGTGATCAGTGATGCATTTTGAAAGTCTCAGATTTGATGCAGTATAAATGTTTCTCTTGTTTTTTTTCTAGTTGTATGTGTGCATAATGTAGACTGTATTAATTTTACATGCGTTAACTGTTGCACCCCTCTTCTTGTGTGACTCCTCTCTCAGGGCGGGGCTTATCTTCTACCGTAAGGGTGTGCGATCGGTGGATAAGAAGGGCAAAGAGATCATGTATGATCTGGAGGAGAAGGTCAACTTCTCTGTGTTCCCTTCGCTTCAGGGCGGCCCACACAATCACGCCATCGCCGGCGTCGCTGTGGCCCTCAAACAGGTAAAAATTCACTTTAACCCTTTCATGCACACCATCACACCACTGTTTATTATTGTACATTCAGAACTAGGGTTGGGTATCGTTTGGGGTTATTTCGATACCGGTGTTAAATCGATACTTTTTAAACGGTAACGATACGTTTGAGCCACAAAATTATGGTGGATGATGCTAGAAAAAACTTTTATTTGACAAAATCTTTTAAAAAATAATCGTATTAGAACAATATAATTTAAGTTTAAAGTAAACATCAATTCATATTTTATATATTTGAAATACATTAATATTTTTGACTGTGATTATTTGTTGGTTAGCATGAATTTAAGATTTGCACAATGAAATTACATTAGCTTACTGCTAACCTGTGGAAAGGCTGTCATCAAAATACTGAACTCCTTTTGTCTAGGGTTGGGGCTTGTGACTATGTTTACATGGTTATCAGTGATCTAATAATTTGCCTTAATCTGAATAAGACAATAATATGATCAAGGTGTTTGCATGAGGGGGGGGGGGGGGGGGGTATATAACTAGTAAAATGCACTGACTGTCACCATGGGGAAGATAAAAAAAGGAGATATTAGAAAATGAGTTGGTTAAACTATTATGTTTAAACATGTGTTATAAATAAATCATGTGTTGAAGACGGAAATCAAAAATGAATGAAGGCAAAACTGAACGAGTTAAATATGACTTAGCGTGACTGAAACTATGATCAATGTGTTACATCTGTTGGTACTTGTCGACTGTTTGTAAATTCAATACTGCATTTCCTAACGTAAAACTCTGTACACTAGATTTCAGATTAATAATGGTCTCTGCATAGCCGAGGACGTCCTATATTAAAAGTGTTAAAATCACTATTACCTGTGTCAATTTGGGCGTCAACCTCTGACGAATGCGGGGAACCAGGCTAATGCGCGCAGCACCGTCACTGACAGAGATAGCAAGTGCACGCGGGAGCGAGTACCTGAGAGACAGAGAGAGGCCTCAGTCATATCTCTGCATCTGCCACCAATGGCTGATCTCGCTTGGCCGTGGTGTTTTGACATGAAAATACGCATCCAAATTTAGGGGGGCCAGAGGGGGGCCAAGCTTGTTGACATGGGGACTGGTGGAAGAGTGCTCTTATAATGGAAATTGAGACCGAACGTTAAATAGAAAGAAAAAAACCTCTACATTTCGGGATGCAAATGTGTCATTAAGTTTGACGTGTTTCCCCCTTACACGCAAGTTTTGTAAAGCATCTGCTTCACAATGCTGTGTCACAATCCTTGCTTGTAAAATACGCTCTAGAATGCTTAGTTTGAGCAAATTTGATGAATGTGATCATGAGTGTTGATCTGAAGAGAGTCGCTCTCTCGCTCACCGAAAACCAGGCTGAATGCGCTGTACTACGTGCGTCCGTTCCCTAAGCAACAATAACAATTGCCTGACATCCCCTGTCCTTATTCCTCAAAGTTGTTTAGGATTAAATGTTTAGAGAGGTTGTGACACAACGCCTATGTGTGCCTTTTATGCACTCCTTGATGCTTCTTACGTCCTTGTCGCAGCACCAGTGGCACCGAAATTCATATGCTGTTTTGATCTGGTACATACCGGTTACAAAGGTACCAGTGCTATAATGGCACCGGGTTTCAGTACCCAACCCTATTCAGAACACACATCAAGTGAAAATCACAAACGGACTCTCTTCACATTTGCATGTTTCTAAGCAGCAGAAGTGGTCATAGTTGGTAAACTCCGAGTACAACACAGCATTATTTACAATCCTATTAGCTGAAATAAAGACAGAAAAACTCCAGGATGGTGTTATCAAGACTTTCAGAAGAAGGAAAACAATAGTGTCAGACTGATAACAGCAGCCAGAGGAGAGACTAATGTCAGTGTGCAACCCCAAGATTCCAGATGGGATTATGTGGCAGATTCTGATTAGCAGATCACCATTTGTTTCAGTGCATATAAGTAAGAGTTGCTGTGCTAGCTTCCTGAGGACGGTGTGGCTATTTGGACATCCTCATGTCAAGACCTGCCATCTCTTTGACTCGTTAACCTTATGGTTTTGTTTTACATTACTTATATGTAGCTGTTATATCTTAAGTTCTTATCTTCGTTATTCATCCCTAGACATTAGTTTGTCTTGCTGGATTGTTGTTCTATTAGTTTAATTTACAAGTAATAATTTGCATTCAGATTATGTTGTTGTTTGAACTCTCTATTTTGTTGTGACTCAAACGAGCAGGTCGTAACAGTCAGATTTACTGTCCTGCTCCCATACACACTGCATTACACACACCTCACACACGTGTTCAATTTGTTTTTGTTTTGTTTTTGTTTGTAATTTGATGCAAGTTTGATATAATATATAGAGAAATACATATAAATGTCCATTCATTCATTGTCCTTCGGCTTAGTTCTTTTATTCATCAGGGGTAGCCACAGCGGAATGAACCACCAACTATTCCAGCATATGTTTTATGCTGTGGATGCCCAGCACTGGGAAACACCCACACACACTCATTCTCACGCACACACACACACACACACACACACTCAGGAAACCCGGAGGACACCCACGCCAACACGAGGAGAACATGCAAACTCCACACAGAAACACCAACTGACCCAGGTGGGACTCGAACCAGCAACCTTCTTGCTGTGAGGGGATGGTGCTAACCAATGAGCCACCATGCCACCCATAAATGTTCATATGTTTTTAAAAAATCTAACTTTCAAGGATTTAATATTCGGAGGAGCGTTAAAGGTCTTGTGGAAAGGCAGAAGCGACGACCTGCAAGATTTGGATGCTTATATTAGTTTTATATCTTCTAAATGCACGTTTTGTTGTGTTGAAGCCAACTAGATTTCAAGCACAACATCTAAAAACCTTATTTTAATTTCATGAGTGCTTTAAAGGGGACCAATACTGCTCCAAGATGTAAAATAGAGGTGCTCAATCCTGTTCCTGGAGATCTACCTTCCTGCAGAATTGAGCTCCAACCCTAATCAAATACAACTAAAGCTGCGGTCACACTTCCCATAGACTTCCATTCATACGCACGTGAATGCGTCAGACCGGAAACACAAGGTCATGCTTCAAGTTTCACATGTTGCTGCGGTGCAAAGTTCAAGCTTGGTGAACTCTGACCTGCGAAATCCCATCACTTGATTGCGTGAAACCAATCGAGGATCAAAACAGGACCTCTCTGGACAGAAATTTAAAACATGGAGCAATCATTGGCTTTTTAAAAAGTCTAATCATCTTGTTTAATCCCGCCCCTTTTCGCAGCGGCGTACGACAGAATTTCGCACACACAAACTCTCGTCTGACTGCAGCTTCAACCAACTTGTAGAAGCACTTGGTAATTAAAATCAGGTGTGTTTGATCAAGGCTGCAGCTGAACTCTGCAGGACGGTAGATCTCCAGGAACAGGCTTGGGCACCCATGATGTAAAATGCGTCTGTGATGTTTCTAGAGCAAACATGACCAAACTTTAACCTATAAAGGGCCAAAAAGCAAACTTGATTGAGTATTGTGGGCCAAATATGTATACTAAACCTGTATATATTAAATTTGCCATGAGTAATTTCCTAACTAATATTAAAAATAACTAGAAAATATTGCTTTAAATCGTATTAACTAATGCAGTACTGTTTGTAACAGTTACTAACTTAAAGGTTCACGAAACCCTTGAGTACTTTCTTTAAGATTTTAACAGATTTGTGTGTTGAGCACAATGTTAGCAGCTGTCAGCTTTAATTGTAGGGAAAACTGGATCATTTTGAGCTTTTGTCTGCTAATTACATCTTCCGGGTTTAAAGTGATTTTTGCTGCAGGATCAAAATCAGTGATGTAGCGCAAAACTGCAAGTGGAGTGATGATGCGTCGGTTTCTCATTATTATTCATAGCGGAGTTTTCTTATCCAATGAGAAGAGCCTGCTTCTTAATTATTCATGACTGCGCATGCTTTCCAAAGGCAAGGCAGACCTGCCAGTGCCAAGCTGTGAGACCCTATGTTAATGACTGGGGGAGATGGTGTCCACGCACCCACTCAGTATTTAGCCGTTCATGAATGGTTGTATGTGTTTGTTTCTATGATCCACTGGGTTTGTTGGATGTTTTTCCCCGTGATCCTGTCAGGGCCGATACATCAAAGCTGTATGTGTATGTGTGCAGCAAGCATTTTTGTCAGGAGAGCAGTACGAGAATTGGAGAATGGCAGACTTTGTCTTTTATCAGTTGAGTTTGTTCACATTTAGACACATCGCCGTGCTGCTTTGTTCAACTAAATCCTCCAGATTACCAGCAGGGTTAATGGTTAAATAGGCAGGGCAAGAAGACCTGCTGCACTGAGTCTGCATTCAGACCCGGGGATTGAGGCAGAAGTCCTCCTCATTTATAGTGTTTATATAAACACGATTGTCTTTATAATGATAGAAACGGTGGTTGTGTATATGAAATTACGAGTAACAAATGTAGCAGGGCATTAAATTACTGTTTATTTTAACTTCATTTTCTTTTCGGCTTAGTCCCTTTATTAATCCGGGGTCGCCACAGTGGAATGAACCACCAACTTATCCAGCACGTTTTTACACAGCGGATGCCCTTCCAGCTGCAACCCATCTCTGGGAAACATCCATACACACTCATTCACACTCATACACTATGGACAATTTAGCCTGCCCAATTCACCTGTAACACATGTGTTTGGACTGTGGAGTAAAACAGGAGCACCCGGAGGAAATCCACCTGAACACAGGGAGAACATGCAAACTCCACACAGAAACGCCAACTGACCCAGCCAAGGCTCGAACCAGCGACCTTCTTGCTGTGAGGTGGCAGCACTCCCTACTGCGCCACTGCGTCTGTGAATTTTAACATCGTAAACTCTAAAATCATGCGTCTCCTCACGGTTTGCCTCATTTTGTGAGCCGACTGACAACAGTTGTTCGCTCCTCTCCTTCTCCCCTGCTCTGCTGGCCAAGCTCACTCCTGCCTCAGCTCGCAGAGCTCCACAACCATTATGATGCATTTTTTTAATAATCTGAGGTAGACTTGAATCGGAAGTGGGGGGTTTCATGTCCCTTTAATAACTAATCCCATTTATAATACAATCGAGTTCGAAATGAAAAACACTAGTCGAGCTGCTCCTGCCTTTACCCTGATTTGCTGGCAGATATCTTCTGCAATGTCCTCTATCTGTCAAGTGACAATATTTACTTTTTAAAAGGCTGATTCATTTACAACATTTAATTGAATCGTTTAATTTCAGTTGTAGCTCAGCAATAAAACATAAACAAAACGCTACGTTCATTTCTAAATGTTGATCTCTGTCAAAGGAATTAGTCCTGACCACCTCCCCATCATGCTCTCTCTCTTTTCAGATGGGAATGGGGGCCAAATCAAAGGTTACCATGGGCCAACTTTGACCTGCAGGCCTTTCTTTGTGCAGAAATCAGTCATTAGAACTATTGTGTTTAGAAATATGCTGAACAATATGTGCCGAAATCTTCTTTCCGTTAGACAAAAATTGTGTAAAATATATACAGGAGGGCTAATAATTCAGACTTCAACTGTACCGGCAGCAGGGTTAACATCCATATGCAGGATCATGGTTGAGTCCTTGAGCTGAAACATCTCGGATTCTCTCTGATCGTCTGCTGAACACCGGCTCCTGCACTGGGAGCTCGTTTGTGTTTTTTGATAATTAATGATTGTTCTCTTGTGTTCCTCCAGGCCACGTCGCCCATGTTTCAAGAGTACATCGCTCAGGTTCTGAAGAACTCCAAGGCCATGGCGGCAGCGCTGCTGGACAAGGGATACACACTCGTCTCTGGTGGGTTTCACATATACACACACATGCGGTTAAAGTCTAAATACTCTTTATATTTTCGCCAGTCTCTGTTTATCAGAGAGCAGATTTCTCCAGCACATCTCTAATCATAATAGTGTTAATAACTCATCTCTAATAACTGATTTATTTTCTCTTTGTCATGATGACAGTAAATAATATTAGACTAGATATCCTTAAAGACACTAGTATTCAGCTTAAAGTGATATTTAAAGGCTTAACTAGGGTAATTAGGGTAAGGTTAGGGTAATTAGGCAAGTCATTGTATAACAGTGGTTTGTTCTGTAGACTATCCAAAACTAATATTGCTGAAGGGGGCTAATAATATTGACCTTAAAACTATTAAAAACTGCTTTTGTTCTAGCCGAAATAAAACAAATAAGACTTTCTCCAGAAGAACAAATATTAGAGGAAATACTGTGAAAAATTCCTGAACCAGCATTTGGGAAATATATAAAAATGAAAAAGGTTTAACTGTACATACAAACACAAAGTGCATTCACTGGAGATGCAAAATGAAGGTGGAAAGTCTAAGAAATTGAACAGGCCTGTAAAAGTCTTTGATTGTCTGTCAATTTAAGGCTGAAACAAGGTTTTTGTAAAATACACATTGCATGTATTGTATTAGATCAACTTTTATTATTGTGTATATATCATCTTTTGTACACTGTTTGGACAGAACTGTGTGTAGTATAGCGTGTCCACGGTCATACTGAAGTGATATAAACACAACAAGTCTCTCTTTTTATTTTAATTTCCTAGTGTTAAAATAGGATCCAAATTCCTCCCATTTTGAGGCTGACTGCAACGTGATGTAGGAGTGCGGTTACCCCGCCCACCGAATTGATTGACAGGTGCCATGTCTCCATAATAACATGACATGTCCACAGAACATTTTTGAAAAAGAAACGGAGATGTTCCAACTGCACCTCAATTATTAATTTGATAACATTTTAATAGCATTAGCATGTTTCTAATAAAGAGAGTATAATCACCATGGACACATGATGTCGTGTGTGTGGACTGGAGAGAGCATTTGTGTGTGACTCAGCATTTCAGAAAGGCTTGAATAAACTCCACCACAAGCACATGCAGAAAACTTACCTGGCATTTTTGACTAATGAGCTGTATTTCAGCTTCATCCGAGTCTGTCTCTGTCACTGACTGCTGTTTATTTGATGGATCGCAGGAGATTCAGACATGCACGTGGGAGCGGTGGGTGGGAAGAAGCAGCTCATTTGCATTTAAAGCCACAGACTACAAAAACAGCTCCACTGTACTCAGACACCAAAATGGGCAGATTCTGGAGGCTATAATAGATTATCTGATGCGGATTTTGAGCTGAAACTTTACAGACACATTCTGGAGACACCAAAGGCTGATCTTACATCTTGCAAAAGGGGTAAAATAGGCACATACATTGTTTTTATTACGTTTTTTCACTGCAGCTGCAATCTGACATGCGTCTTCTTTAAAATTAGACCAAGCTTTAATCCGAGCAGCAAAACAAGATTGACTCTCATTTAAGTTGTAAAAACAGTTGTTCAAAAAGCGGAGCGACAATTAAACGTTTAATGCAGATGAGTTCATTTATTCTGCCTTTCCTCTGCTTTAATAATAGTGTCAGATGTTTGTTATTCATCCTCAGATGTTAAAAACTTCTTCCTCTTCTGCTAATTTCCTCATTACGAGCAGCAGAAACTCTCTCTCATGTCCGTTTTCAGGTGAATCCTGATCCGTTTATTGAGGGAAAACTCCAGCAGAAGCGCTCTCAGAGATTTCATCACACTCAAGCCGGTTTAATGATGTTTTTGTGCTGTGGATATAATTGTTGTTGCGTGTAATTATTGGTTTTCTGCACGCGGCGTGTGTGAAATGGAGCTGCGGTTTGGTGTTAGCGCTGCAGGATTGACATATGCAGCACTAATTGAATGGCCGCCTGCCGGATCTGCACATGGCCTGTGTGTGTGTGTGTGTGTGTTCTGTTCTCATCCATGCTGAAGCTGCAGATCTGCTTTATCAGTCACTTTTACCTGCTTTAAGAGTGGATGATTCCTCACTGACAACTTGGAGATGGCAAAAACACACTCTCTTCACTTTAACTCACCTGCAAATTAGTGCTAAGGTTATTTAACCCTTTAATTGTTGCTCCAATTTTTGAACACAGACTTGAGAGTGACTTTTTAAACTTAAATCAAGTGTAAATCTTCAATGCTTTGGTGCAGAGATTTAAGCTTGGTCTCATTTTAAAGGAGAAAGATGTCAGATTGTAGCTGAAATTTAAAAAAAAAAAGTAAAAAAAGGTTATGTGATGTGCATTTATTTTTATGTAAATAAAACATTAGATTTATATATATATATAGATAGATAGATAGATAGATAGATAGATAGATAGAGATATATATCTATATAAATATATATATATATAGATATGTATTTTACAAAACCTATTTTAGCAAAAAATTGACAAAATCAAAGCTATTTGTCATATGGGAGGGAGGGACTCAAAGGTAGAGAAAAATGGGTTTTTAATTATAATAAAATAAATTTAAAGACAAAACAAACAACACCAAAGGGGAAAACATTTACAAAACAAATAAACAAACAAACAAAATGTTTAATATTAGCAGAAATAATTAACAAACAGACAGGTGAACAGGATAAACTAATAATGGTGGGACTAGACAACAGGAGAGCACATGAAACAAACAAACAACACAAGCCATGTGCTCACATAAAACGCGACAAGAATACGCAGTATGGAACAAAATCAGTGCCAAAAGTATTGATATAAAAAGCGTGTCGAATAGCACTAACAGAAAAACACATTGAATTAACGAGTGCTTGCATTTTAATGCCTTGAAGTGCCGGGTTTGTAATTTTAGGTCCTGAAATTTAACAAAGCTGTTTATGTAAGCTTTGCATATTTCAATTTAAAATACATTTTCTTATTTAAATTCAGTACTTCGTATTCAACTTCCAGATTTCACTTACAAAATATTCAGTACTGTTTTAAAATACCATGGTTAATATTCAAAATGTACTTATGTAAATTCAGTGGTGTAAATTGGACTGTTAAAATTCAACATTACATACGGAAACTGCAGGAAAATCAATAGACCGCATGCTTCATCCCAGCGCCAACCGAAATCGAAACCAACTAGACTGAGACACTGAGAATGAAACACCACACTGCAGACAGAACAAACACAAACACCAGGACGAGAGCACACGTCGCAAACACACCCAGACCTTGTGCGCCCGCATCAAGCAGGAGCACACACGGCCCAAGCGCAGTCAAGACGATGCTCATACAAAAGACACACAATGACAAAAAAGGAGTACTCGAGCCGAGCACAACATACAAGACATGACGGGACTAGTGTCTGAACTCTGCCACCGAAACAGGAATTAACAAGACCAGATTGGCAAAATCCTGATAATAATATATATCTGAATAAATTATATTCCAAATTTGAAGTTGATATCTCAAAAAGTTCCTCAAAAAAGGACCTTTCAGTATAAGATTTTATTTGGCTGCAGTACCAGACTCAAGTTCTAAAGTAGTATGAGCAGTTTGATGGTGTTTGGTTTGAATTTTGCCTCTAAAAACATTTAAAAATATGCAAATTGCTGCAAAATGTGTCAGTCTATAGACTCCTGTTCATTTGTGCTTCATCTAAAACTCCACATCTATAATCCTTAGTCTATGCTGACATTATCTTCAGCAGCTCAAACACTCTAATGACTAATGGACAGACGGCTGCTTCTCACTCAGGGCTGCTGTTTATGCTAATGAGGGAGAAATGATAGGCACTAGTGGGTGGGGCTTTCCCCCTCTGATGACACGTACAAAAGGAGAATGTCAATCAAAGTGTTTCATTCATCAATAATGTCAATATTTAGTGTTTCATTGAGTACCGCGCACACACACACACACACACACACACACACACACACACACACACACGCACACACACACAAACCACTGGGTTTAAACCCCTTATAAATGTGATTTTTGCGTAATAAATGCTTTCTGCCTTCTTCATCAGGTGGAACTGATAATCATCTGGTGCTGGTGGATCTGCGGCCGCAGGGGATGGATGGAGCACGTGCAGAGCGAGTGCTGGAGCTGGTGTCCATCACAGCCAACAAGAACACCTGCCCTGGAGACAAGAGCGCACTCACACCAGGAGGACTGAGACTGGGTCAGACACACACACACACACACACACACACACACACCTATACGATTGAGTCCCCGTTTCAACTAAAACGTCTTCGTTTTAAAATGGCGTTTTAAAATGAAAATGGTCCACATCCACACTGGATTTTCACCCAGCGTATCTGAACAACTCTCAGTCCACACTACACCATTGAAAACGCACATCACATGTCCACACACACTCTGGCAGCACTGCAGCATATGCAGGCTGGGCGATTAATCTAAAAATCGAAATCGACATACAGAACCTAGAATCAATCTAATTTTCCCAGGTTGATTTTATCGATCATTTTCCATACTGTGTGTGGAGTCACATGACCCCGCTCTGTTAAGGCTGATTTATACTGATTTATAGCGAGAGCACGCGTATGGTCCAACACAGCCTTTGCGTGGTCTCATACCCAGAGGTGGTTAGAGTATCCAAAATCCATACTCAAGTAAAAATACAAATACTTGTGGAAATTTTTACTCAAGTTAAAGTAACAATCTTATAAGTTACTTGAGTAAGAGTTAAAAAGTATCTGATGAAAAAGTATCTGATGAGTATCTGATTAAAAAATTACTCAAGTAAATAGTTACTAGTTACTTTTCATTTTATATATATATATATATATATATATATATATATATATAAAATATTATCATCAATAACGTGACTTGTTTAGCACAAAAGTTTATAACATAAAAAACGAAATCTTCCCTATGAAATGTTCTGCATTTGTGCTTGGTTTTTGCTCGTTATTACACCCGTTGACAGCGCTAAGTCGGCTTAGTCCCTTTATTCATCTGGGGTGGCCACAGGGGAATGAACTGCCAACTTATTCAGTGGATGTTTTACACAGCGGATACCCTTCCAACTGCAACCCAGTACTGGGAAACACCCATTGACATTCAGACACCTGTACTGCATGTCTTTGGACTGTGGGGGAAATTGGAGCACCAGGAGGAAACCCACCTGAACACAGGGATGCCAACTGACCCAGCCGGGTCTCAAACCAGCAGCCTTCTTGCTGTGACGCGACTGTGCTACCAACTGCACCACTGTCAACCATCTTACAACCAACAGATAAACAAACTAAGTTTTCAGTCGTCACATCGCGCATTTGCGAATTATTTAAATATCAACGTTCCTGTTCAACACAAAAATGTTTGTCCAGAAAACTCCAGTTAAACATGTAGAAAAACATGTAGAAAACTCCAGAAAACATGTAGACATAACATTTTAGCAAATATTGTTGACATATATTTTTATGTAGATCAATAGTTATTCACAATTCTTAATATATATGACAGAAAAAGTACAGTGTGCTGAACAAATGATGATTTTTATGTTTTACAGTGCAGTTAAAAGATGCACAGCTGCATTCTGAACAAGTTGCAATCGAGAAAGAAGACTGACTTACCCCAAAATAAAGGGCATTGCAGTAGTCCAAGCGGGAGGTTATAAAAGCATGGATTACTGTTTCAAAAGAGCAAAAGAAAGGGTATGGTTCGTATTTTCAATGAGAACGAAAGGAGGCAGTGATGTTCTAGGCTCCGTTTTGTTATAAATATCCATACAGTGAAGATGGCGCATGTGTATATATATATGGAGCTACACGATGCCTCAACAGTTTTAGTGTCTGTAAAGTTAATATCAAAAATAATTTACAGTTCCTTATACAGTATCATGTTTTGATTGTAAAGATAGTGAAACAGCGTAGCCAGGGTGATGTAAATAAGCTTATAAAGTACACTGTTCCCTTTGAAGATTTACCAAACTTGCGAAGTCTAACCTTAAAGAAAGGGTGCAGGATTGAACTTCATATTTCCCTCTTAATATTGAGGAAAAAGCCCCAATCAGATGGTGAATGTCTGCAGATGTCTCCATTTTCCCTTATCCACACTGACACGGAGCAGCAGCGTTTTAAAAACAAAATTTCCTCTTCTGTTTTTCCAAAATGCTCCATTTTCAGGGCTGGAAAACTCCGGTGTAGTGTGGACGGAAGGAGAAACTGCAGCACAACTTATAGTCTTTAAAACTACATTGATTGAGTGTAAACGGGGCCAGAGTCTCAATCACAGACACACAATAATACGGCTGTGTTCTCCAGGTGCCCTGACTCTGATCACACACACACGCACGCACGCACTCACTCACTCCATGTGTTCTGCAGGTACTCCAGCTCTGACCTCTCGGCAGCTGAAGGAGTGTGACTTCCAAAAGGTCGTGGAGTTCATCCATCAGGGCATCCAGATCGGGCAGGACGTCAAGAAGAAGACCAGTGAGTCAAAGATCTGCTGTGTGTGTGTGTGCGTGTGTGCGTGTATGTGTGTGAAAAATAAAATACTTGCACTGAAATATGAACAGATTTGGCAACAATCATGAATATTTTTGATCAGTAATGATGATTTGATCAGTAATGATGCTGAAAATTCAGCTTTGCATCAGAGAAATAGATTTCACATTACTAGATGGTAAATAAAATATAGATTGAGATATAATAGATTATAATATTGATTATAGATATTTACTAGATATTGAAAATTACATTTTGAATAGTGATATTTCAGTGTTTTATGAGTATACAGAAGCACAATTACACAACAAAATTAGAGTTATACAAGTGTTTTATAAATGTATATAAGCACAGTTAGATATATAGATAGATACATAAACACAATTAATGCTTTATGAGTGTTTTATAAGCATACATAAGCATAATTATATATACATATAGAAAGAAACAGAAACACAATTAAACCACACAATTGGTGTTACATGAGTGTTTTTAACCATGCATAAGCACAGTTAGGTATATAGATCCTGGTTTTATAAGGATACATAACCACAATTAGATATATAGATAGATACATAAGCACAATTAGACAACATAATTGGTGCTATATGAGTGTTTAAAAGCAGACATTAGATATATAGATAGATACATAAACACAATTAATGTTTGAGGGTTTAAAAGCATACGTAAGCACAATTAGATATATAGATGGATAAATAAACACAATTAGACTACACAATTGGTGTTTTATGAGTGTTTAAAAGCATACCTAAGCTCAATTAGACAACAGTGTTTTATGAGTGTGAAGTGCAGCTTTAATGCTTGAATATGAATGTTTAAAAGCATACATAAGGACAATTAGATATATATATAGATACATAAGCACAATTAGACTACACAATTAATATTTTATGAGTGTTTAAAAGCATACATAAGCACAGTTAGATGTATAGATAGATACATAAACACAATTAGACAACACATTTGGTGTTATATGAGTGTTTAAAAGCATACATAAGCACAATTAGATCTATAGATAGATACGTAAACACAATTAGACCACACATTTGGTGTTATATGAGTGTTTAAAAGCATACATAAGGACAATTAGATATATAGATAGATTCATAAGCACAATTAGACAACACAATTAATATTTTATGAGTGTTTAAAAGCATACATAAGGACAATTAGATATATAGATAGATTCATAAGCACAATTAGACAACACAATTAATATTTTATGAGTGTTTAAAAGCATACATAAGGACAATTAGATGTATAGATAAATACATAAGCACAATTAGACAACACAATTAATGTTATATGAGTGTTTAAAAGCATGCATAAGCACAATTGGATGGATGGATAGATAAACACAATTAAACAACACAATGTTTTATGAGTGTTTAAAAGCATTCACAAGGACAACTAGCTGTATAGCTAGATAGATACGTAAGCACAATTAGACAACACAATTAATGTTTGAGTGTTTAAAAGCATACATAAGCACAATTAGATGTATAGATAGATACATAAACACAATTAGACAACACAATTCATGTTTTATGAGTGTTTAAAAGCATACATAAGGATAGATAGATAGATAGATAGATAGATAGATAGATAGATAGATAGATAGATAGATAGATAGATAGATAGATAGATAGATAGATAAACACAATTAGACAACACAATTAATGTTTTATGAGTGTTTATAAGCATACATAAGCTCAATTAGACATATAGATAGATACGTAAGCACAATTAGACAACACATTTGGTGTTATATGAGTGTTTAAAAGCATACATAAGGATGGATAGATAGATAGATAGATAGATAGATAGATAGATAGATAGATAGATAGATAGATAGATAGATACAATTAGACTACACAATTGGTGTTATATGAGTGTTTAAAAGCATACATAAGTTTAATTAGACAACAGTGTTTTATGAGTGTGAAGTGCAGCTTTAATGCTTTTCATTTTGTTCTGCATCATTCTGTTTTGCTTAGCATCTGTTATTCTCTTTTTCGTTTATTCTTTCTTCAGAAAAGCTCTCGGATTTCAAGAGTTTCCTTCTGGAAGATGCGGAGACGGTTTCTCGCATCGCGGATCTGCGCAGTCGTGTGGAGGCGTTCGCGCGTCCCTTCCCCATGCCTGGATTCCACGACCATTAAATGAAAAATTCAGGGATTATTTTTCTTTCTTTTTTTGACCTTCAGATCAATCACCACGTTATTAATCATTCACTGACTCTAAAAGTCTTAAGATGACCAGTAGTGTGTGTAGGTGCTCTGCAAAACTATGGTATTACTTAAAGTTTGTGTCTTGTTTCTAGTCCAAATATGTAATAATTCCTAAATCAGGAAGCATTTTCTACACAAGCAATACTTATAGTGTTGTTTTCAGAAATAATGAGTCAAAATGAAGTGAGTATTTCCTTAAAACAAACTAAATAATATGAGAAAGGTGTAAGCAAAATAATTTTATTTTCAATTTGAGGTAAGATCATTTATTTTGCTCTGTTGGCAGATTATTTATCTTGTTTTAAAGAAAAACTCACTTCATTTTGACTCATTATTTCTGAAAACAAGACAATACTATGTGCTTGTCTGGAAAATGCTTCTTGATTTAACTATTTTCAGATATTTGCGCTAGAAACGCGACAAACACTCTAAGTTGGAACAGTATTTTGTGCAGTGTATTGACATGAACCAGTGAAAACAGACAGTATTTGACAGTAACTTTGGTTTGCATTCAGACGTCAGTGTTGTGGATGGTTTATATATGTCTGTGATGGTGTTCAGGACACTACTAACAACTTTATCTTGCATATCAAGTAATGAACAAATATATTTAACAAACTAATGATGATTAGAGGAAAAGCTTACCAAAAACTGAGAGTTACCCCATAATTTAACTAACTGGCCCTCAATACATTTACCCTCAGTGTATAAGACTTTCTTCTTTCAGACAAACACAGTCGGAGGAGGTTTACATTTTATTTGGACTTTACCATGCTGTATAATGGTGTTGGATAGAGACTTTTATTTTGAAGCATATAATTATGATATTAAACTAACCCACATGTGCATCTGCGTACCAAACCGAACCGTACCGTACCACTAATATTAAACAAACATTTTGTGGTTAAATTATGGGGTAATTCTCATTTTTTTGGTGAGCTATTCCTCTTATCATCATTAGTTTGTTAAATCCATTTGCTCATCACTCGATCTGGAAGATAAAGATGTTAGTACCATAACGAACACCATCACAGATGTATATAAACCATCCACAACACTGACGTCTGAATGAAAAACCCAACATACTGTCAAATACTGTCTGTTTTCACTCGTTCAGCTCAATATACTCCACAAAATACTGCTCTAACTTTGAGTTTTCATCTTGTTTCTAGTGCAAATATCTAATAAGTTTTAAATCAAGAAGCATTTTCTACACTTATTAGATATTTGCACTAGAAACAAGATGAAAACTTAAAGTTAGAGCAGTATTTTGTGGAGTATATTGAGCTGAACGAGTGAAAACAGACAGTATTTGACAGTATGTTGGGTTTTTCATTCAGACATCAGTGTTGTGGATGGTTTATATACATCTGTGATGGTGTTCGTTATGCTACTAACATCTTTATCTTCCAGATCAAGTGATGAACAAACATATTTAACACACTAATGATGATTAGAGGAATAGCTCACCAAAAAAATGAGAATTACCCAACAATTTAACCTCAATACACTTATCCTCAGTGACCTCAAGACTTTCTTCTTTCAGACAAACACAGTCAGAGGAGGTTTACATTTTATTTGGACTTTACCATGCTGTATAATGGTGTTGGATAGAGACTTTTATTTTGAAGCACATAATTATGTTATAAAACTAACCCACATGTGCATCTAGAGGTTACACTGCACAAAATGCTTGACTTGTGTAGAGTTTTAATGTTGTTTCTAGTCCAGAAATCTAAATTCGTAGATCAAGAAGCGTTTTCTAGACAAGCACAAAATATAGTCTTGTTTTGAGAAATATTAAGTCAAAATTAAGTGAGTTTTTCCTTTATAACAAGCAAAATAATCTACCAATGGGGTGAGAAAAATAAATAATGTTACAAGGAAAAACTAGATTATTACACTTCCCCCATTATCAGATTATTAAGCTTGTTTTGAGTAAAAACTCACTTCATTTTGACTCATTATTTCTTAAAACAAGACTAGATGTATTGCTTGTCTATTACTAAATGTAAATGTAGCATTGCTATATGTAAATGCTTCTTGATTTCAGAGTTTGTAGATATTTGGAAAGGAAACAAGACAAAGAAAAGCGTGTTTGCAGTGTAATGAAGTCTTATGAAGCAGATCCCTTTATATAACAATAATAAATAAATACTATAATGAATTCTAACAATAAAAAAAATGATAATCATAAATTAAAATCACTGACTGCTGTTGCTGAATGCTTTTGGAAGCCTCAAAAATACACCATGGAAATGATCTATACTGTAATATCATTAAATTAAAGGGTAATTGTCATATTTGGGTGAACTACCCCTTTATTGTTTACATTTCTCCTAAGGAAATCCACAGAGCAGTTCCTATACCTGATCCTCAGCATTTTCACTCTTCATTTTTGATCATCTGATAATTGTAAATGTAGAGTGTAGTGTGTGTGTGAAGATGTGTGCGCTTACTGCATTACGACTGTGAACAAATGCGCCCATATTGATAAACTCTCCTTCACGTCTGCAAACCTCCACATTCATTCTGCTGGATTCTGCCTGACTAAACGGCTTTATATCACAGAAACGATTCTTTTTAAATGGACAGATCTGTACAAATGATTTTCTAAAATCGTCTAATCCAATAAAATCATGTCGTAGAAAAATGCTACTCTTTTCCGTGTGTCTGTGAGTGTGTGTTGTGGGTGGAGATTATCGATCGGCTGTGTTCTGATCGCAGCAGTCGTTCTGGCCCGTCGTCTTCTGCAGAATAATGTGTTTTTGAGTCGGAGGATTATTCGGGAG
This sequence comes from Danio aesculapii, assembly GCF_903798145.1. Lineage (NCBI taxonomy): Eukaryota > Metazoa > Chordata > Actinopteri > Cypriniformes > Danionidae > Danio > Danio aesculapii. The sequence continues at coordinate 62,450,388 of NC_079440.1, forward strand.
CGTGCATTTTAAAAACACATCTCAGCGTAATATGACAGGCTGAAAGAGCTGCTGCTTAATCGATGGATTAAAGTGAGTGTGAAAACTCAGAGTTTGTACAAGAAAATCTAAATGACAGGAAGCACTTGAAGAGTTTCATCGTGATGTTTTATTAAATGGGAGCTATTCTGCTCCTTTATACAAGCTGTAAAATGCGTCTCTGATGTGTCTAGAGTGTGTGTGTGTTTCAGGGCCCGTTTACACTAATACGTCTTCGTTTTAAAACAGGGTTTTAGAATGAAAACGATCCATATCCACACCGGCGTTTCACCCAGCGTTTCTGAACAACTACACTACACTGCTGAAAACGCACATCACATGACCACACACACACACTGGCATGCACTGCAGCAATGACTGTTCATCAAGGATCTCCCACTGGATCTCATCTCACTATAGTTGTTGAACATGATATTTAATTCATCTTGTTGTCTATATCTAACATCATATTCCCTGATGTTGATCTTTTGAATCTGTTACTTGTTCTCAGGTACCGTGTTTTGTCTGAGCGCAGAGATAAGTTAATATATTAGTGAATGTAAGCATGTACACTGATTCTGCACATTTGACTGATCGCCTTGTATTTATTCAGCCTGATCTCACGAGAAAACGTAAGTATTTTACGTTTTGTCAGTTTAGGGGCGAATTCGTACGAGTTCAGTCGTACGAAATTATACGATTTTAAAAAGGAGGCGTTAGACCCCACCCCTAAACCCAACCGTCATTGGGGGATGAGCAAATCGTACTAAATCGTCTGAATTAAATCGTACGAATTCATACGAATTAGCCACTAAATCAAAAACTTACGAATTGCCGTGAGATTGTGTTGTTTATTTCCTATATTGTATAAACGTATAGTACGTTATACTGGCCATTATTGATTATTTAAACTGATATTCAGCAAAAGAGAGCGTGTGTTTCATATTTAGACTTGAGGCTGTGTTTTGTTATAAATATACACACAGTGAAGATGACGATAAGGCTACACGATGCCTCAATGTTTTTAGTGTCTGTTATCAAAATGAAAATAGGCAGTTCCTTATATCACGTTTTCATTTTATGGTTAGGACAGTGTAATGACGTAGCCAGGGTGATGTGAATGAGCTTATAAAGTAGCCGACACACTTTCATTTGAAGATTTACCTGACTCCTCCTGGAGTTTTCTATATCAAACTTGCGAAGTCTGAATTTACAAGGAGAGTATGCAAGAATGGTGTGTAGGCTACTTAATATTGAGGGGAAAAGCCCCGTGTCTGCAGCCACACCTCTGTTTTCAGATGTCTCTGTTGTCCCTCATCCACACTGAGATGGAGCAGCAGCGTTTAAAACGGAAACAGCCTCTTCAGTGTTTCTAAAACGCTCCGTTTTCGGCGCTCAAACTCCGGCGTAGTGTGGACGGATGGTGTAACTTATGCGTTTTAAAACTACAATGTATTAGTGTAAATTGGCCTCAGTTTGAGCTGAGATTAGCACACGGATAATGTTTTCTAGCTCTCTGAAACTGACCCTTTCAGGCTTTGATCCTTAATGTGGAGTTTTGGTGACTGTCCCTTTAAATGCAAATGACATTTTCAGAAGAGGGCGGAGCTACACTGTGGAGTTATAAAGTTTTGCTTTGTATTATTATTATTTTTTTGCATCATAAGAAGCTCTTCAGTTCAAATCAAATATTGTGTGTTCATATTGCCTGCATGCAAGTCAAAATACAAGAAATGAAAATACCAGTCATATGAAGTACAAGTCAGTTTGGAAATCACTTCTTTTTTTCACACTGTCACAACTTTTTCTGATTTGTGGTATATTATATAATATTATTATAGTATATAGTTTATTATTTTTATATAATAGTATATTATTATAATATTGATATATTATATCAGTTATTTTATTCGGGAAGTGTGTCAGTGAGTAGAATCAGGTATTCAGGATCCTTTATGTGTGTGTGTGTGTGTGTGTGTGTGTGTGTGTGTGTGTGTGTGTGTGTGTGTGTGTGTGCGTGTGTATCTCGGAGATGAGCTGCCACGATGGTGATTCTCTCCTCCAGTCTCAGACAGACGTTAATTTGACAGTAAATCAGCGTTAGGGCGAGGGACGGATAAACGACGGCGGACGCGATTAATGTCACTGCTTTATTGGAGCACCGCGCCGCGTCATTATTAAAGCCCCGCAGGAGCCGTTGACCGGCCGGAGGAGTCCCGCTTAAACTGCAAACAATGGATAATGTGGCGTAATTAACTCGTAATAAAGTGTGTGTGTCTCTTACAGAGCAATAACAGCTCCTTAGAGACACACACTGAGAGACTCATCAATTTAAAGAGTCTGACAGACCCTGAGGAAGAAGAGCTCAAACTCAGTAACACACACACACACGCACCCATACAGTTGGAGTCAGAAATATTAGCCCTGTGAATTTTATTTTCTTTAAATATTTCACTAATGCTGTTTCTCAGATTGAGGAAATGTTCACAGTATTTCCTATAATATTTATCTTCTGGAGAAAGTCTTATTTGTTTTATTTCGGCTAGAATAAAAGCAGTTTTTAATAGTTTAAACACCATTTTAAGGTCAATATTATTAGCCCCTTTAAGCTATATTTGTTTTAGATTGTCTCCAGAATAAACCACTGTTATACAATAACTTGCCTAATTACCCTAGTTAAGCCTTTAAATGTCACTTTAAGCTGAATACTAGTGTCTTGAAAAAGAAAGAATTTATAAATGTTTTATAAAAATCTCTCTGTTAAACAGAATTGATGGAAAATATACAGGAGGGCTAATAATATTGACTTCAACTGAACATACACATAGGTATTGAGGTGAAGTTGGTTTTATGTCCGTGCAAGGATGCATAAATGCAGGATTATATGCTGTCATGGCATTGCAGTCAAAAAGATTCAATTTAATTTGTTTATTGTCATGTGCACAGTAGGGAAACATGTTTCCCTGTACAATGAAATTCTTACTTTGCCGTCCACAGTGAAGTCATACACATAACATACACATATATGCACATATATACACAGAAGTGATGGAAGTATAACTAGAGCCTTGCATCTAAAAATAGAGCTAGCGTGTTCCTTTAGTGATATCGCTTCGACTCACGCTGAAAATGGCGGACGTGAATCAACAAACTGAGGATATGATGACGCGCCTGTCAATCAATATTGGTGGGCGGGGGGACCGCACTCCTACGTCGATCTGTTTGTTTGTTTGTTTGTATACTTTATTGTCCCTCAAGGAGAAATTTTCTGTGGACTCACACAGCACATCAGCAGGTTCTAACATAATAACAATTAAAAATAGGTCAACATACAAAAGAATTACATACACTATCGATCAGTGTTCAACAGTCTGATTGACACTGGAATAAAAGAGTTCTTCAGTCTGTTCCGCTTCCAGCGGAAAGTTCTATATCTTCTACCAGAAGGTAAAAGATCGTAAAATGGAAAGAGTACATGAGATGGATTACTTAAAATTCTTTTCGCTTCATTTAGAGTGCATTGCTCGTAGAGTGTTTGTATACTAGTAAAAGTTTCAGATCCTGTTAGTCTTGTAGCAATTCTGATAATATTGAAAATTTTTGATTTCAGATTTACAGAAAGATTGCCATACCATGTAGATAGACCATACCTGATAACACTTTCAAATACAGCTTGATAAAATAAGTACATGATTTTCTTATCAACACCATAAAACCACAACCTTCGTAGAAAATACAGTCTTTGGTAAAGCTTTTCACAGATCCAGTTTACATGAGTGTCCCATGTTAGAGACCTGTCTATGTAAATTCCCAAATACTTGTATGACTGTACCTGAGTGATTTCTTGATTATGTACAAACACTGGTGAATGCTCAACAACACACTTGGGATCAAAGATTATTTCCTTTGTTTTTTTTGTATTTACTTTTAAAAAGTTTTCGTCGCACCACTCAACAAATGAATCAATTTCAGAAAAATAAACAGAAACAGGATCTTGTTTGTTTAGCAAGCTTAAAATCTGAAAACCGCTCCAATTGGTCCACCGTTTTTTATGTTGTTAAATTGAAAAAAAAGCACTGGGTGTGTTTATATCAGCCCAATATGATGCTCTATACACCATACATGCACATATGTCTGTCCAAACCGCTTGAAAAGTAAATTTTTTTACCATAGGTGCCCTTTAAAGCAATATTACCTAAAAATCATCAGTTGGTGATGCTTAATTTTTTGAGTCTCCTAGAAAACGGTTTTGCTCAAATTTATTGGTTGGTGTAACACAATATTTTAAGCAGTTTTTGTGTACAAATTGAAGTTATTTCTTTCATTAAAGTTCTGTTTACCCAAAGATCAAATCTTAAGCTCATTTTAACTGAACATGTTTAGTTCTTTAACTTTAAAATACCAAGTCACTCATCAGATCACTTACTTATTTATCTACACATTACAAACAGATGACAGGGTTAAAGTACTTCTTTATTAGACAAATGCAACATTTCTTAAAGCATTTTTAGCTGTTTAAAAAATTGCAAAAATGTTCAAAAGTCTACTGCTTTAATAGAAACAATTGTTCAAAAACTGTTTCAAGAGTATTCTTAAAAGCAGTGCTGGTCAGACATTCAATGGGCACCAAAAAAAAGAAAACAAAAAGATAATATAAAAAAGATGATGTACATTACTGGGCGTCACGGTGGCGCAGTGGGTAGCACAATCGCCTCACAGCAAGAAGGTCGCTGGTTTGAGTCCCGGCTGGGTCAGTTGGTGTTTCTGTGTGGAGTTTACATGTTCTCCTCGGGTTGGCGTGGGTTTCCTCCAGGTGCTCCGATTTCCCCCACAGTCCAAACACATGCGCTATAGGGGAAATGATTAACTAAATTGGCCATAGTGTATGGGTGTTTCCTAGTACTGGGTTGCAGCTGGAAGGGCATCCACTGTGTAAAACATATGCTGAAATAGTTGGTGGTTCATTCCTCTGTGGCCACCCCTCATAAATAATCTAAAGGAAAATGAATGAATGAATGAAAATGAACACACAAACTGGCTGGTATTGCTGTACTTGTGGGGACATTTGATCAAGAGCATGTCATTTAATAATATGATCTCACTTCTCAAAAATAATATGTGCATTTGCATTTTGAGTGGACTTAGTTCTAGTGTAGAGTGAAGAGTGATGATGGAGTGTGAACGCAGATGATGATCAGTCATAAACGCTTACAGTCATATGGCAGAGGATCATCAGATCAGCCGCCGAGGAATAGTCAATCTTTAATCACTTCAGCTAACAGCTTTTAGCTTTGTGTGTGTGTGTGTGTGTGGGTGCGTGTGTCAATATGTGTGTGCATGTGCATCTGTTTGTGTGCATGAAAGTGTGTGTGTCGGTATGTGTGTTTGTGTCGCTATATGTGTGCATGTGCATCTCTTTGTGTGCGAGTGCATGTGTGTGTGTACTGTATGTGTGTGTGTGCATCTGTTTGTGTGTACATATGTGCGCGAAGGTGTGTGTGTGCGCATGCATGTGCGAGTGTGTGCATGCGTGTGTGTGTGTGTGTGTGTATTCGTCTGCGTGTGTTTGACTGCGTGAGTGTCAGTATGTGTGTGCATGTGCATTTGTTTGTATGCGTGTGTTTGTCCAAGTGTGTGCTTGTCGGCATTTGTGTGCATGTACATCTATGTTCTGTGCATGTATTTGTGTGTGTGTGTGTTTGTACATGCATATTTGTGTGTGTGGTGCGTAGGTGTGTGTGTGAGTGAACAAACACACACACTGGCAAACATGCATACAAACTGAAACACACACACACACACACACACACAGAGAGAGAGCTGAAGGGCAGAAACGACTCTGTGTTTGTCGTTGTTTTCTAAGTTTGTTCTTGTTAACCAGCGCCTGAAGATCAGCATTCAACATTAAAGCAGGAGTTCAGCCAAGAATGAAGAGTCTGTCAGGGAAAAACACCACATATATTATACAACACACACACACACACACACACACACACACACACACACACCTGTTAAACTACACATTAAAGGCACAGTTCACCCAAAAAAAATATTATTTTCCCATTATTAACTCAGACTATAGTGGTTCTAAACTTTAATTTGAATTTGAATGAGTTTCTTGAAGACAAAAGAAGATATTCAGAAGAATGCTGGGTAAAAAGCAACTGTTGACATTGATAGTAGAAACACTAACACTGTGGTTTGTAAGTGTAAGTTACAAATTCTATAATATCACATAAAACATTAGTGTAACGTGAAGTGATGCTGGACAAAGGGAGTAGGGATCCAAATGCAGGGTTTATTAGCAGGAATGGTCAACAGTCAACACAGGAGCACACAGATGTATAAGGGCAATCCAGCAATCATTAAGATTGCTCAGGTCAAGAAGGGGGGCTTGAGGTGAAAGGAGAAGGGTGAACTTTCTCGTATTCCCCCTGGTGAGGTGTAGCTCTGTGTTTCCAGCCTAGGTTTGCATTGTCAACAGTGATTTGAATAGAACAGTTGAACAGCTGCTTTCCTGATCTTCTTCTCGGATCAGAAAGTCTATTGTTGTATTGCTGAGCAATTCTTCTGGTCTTGTATCATGAAGTTCCATGACAGTTCTCAGAGTCTGATATTCTGGAGTCTTACAAAGCTAATTAAAATATAAATCACAGGAGGGTGAATAACTTTGTCCTCAACCTTATCTTCCTTCGTGTTCAACAGAAGAGGGATATTCAGACAGGTTTGGAGGATTTTCATGTTACTGTGTACAGTTCCATTGTGTGGTTTATTTATGAATTAATATCGAGAGAAGCACATGCTCATAATTGACCAGGGCTTGTCCTGTATTAGCTAACACATGATGCACCAATCAGATGATTCCTAAGTCAATATGAATAACCAAAGTATCTTGCCTCAGTTATCTTTGTATTAAAGAATCCCCACATCCACCCCTACTCTTCTTCCCTTCTCCTAGATAGGGCAGCACGGCAGCCCACTGTTGCCTCACAGCAAGAATATCTCTGGTTCAAATCCTTACCAGGCCAGTTGTCATTTCTGTGTGGAGTTTACATGTTCTCCCCGTGCTTGCGTGGCTTTCCTCCCACTGTCCAAAGACATACGACATAAGCAAATTGACTAATCCCAAGTGGCATCATAGACGAACTCTTACTCAGCAGTATATGTCTCTTAGCAATTCCTAACTCATTAACCATAACAAGCAGTGGAGTTCTCCAGATCTACCTGAGCTCAAACTCTCCTCTTGCCCTTGAAACAGGAGGGAGCCCTGGGCTGGAGGATCTTCTGAGCTCAGGGCTCTCTCCTGGGACAGCACGCCAAACACACTTTATAATCAATCTTCAGCTAAGTGTGAACTCGTGAAAAAAAAGTGCAAACGAGCTGCGTGAACATTCTGCTGAACATCTGAAAAAAAGAAAAAGTGAGTAAATTATCATTCAATAGTATTTTTTTCCTGCTATTACTCCAAAACTGACTGACTACATCTTCTTTCTTTTAGACATTCAGAGATTTCAGACAAGTTGAATGAAAGGTGAGTCAAACAAAAGGGATTTTTCCCCATAAACATTAATATTTATGCCATTGTTCACTGTATAATTGTTCATTATTTCATAATTATATTGACATTTATGCCTCACCACATTTTACACATCACAATTAATCAACATTCGACACTTTGACTTTATTCATTTCTATAGACGCAGTATAAAAAGCATAATGTCAGATTTTAAAAACAATAATAATAACTGTATTGTTATGTAGAGATTAAAGCACAAGCTAATTTGCATTTCTGCTCCTTACATGAGGTTTTCTGTTGTTTGTTAGTTTCAACTAGATTTATAAATGCATTAAACACACATATAATATTTCATATTCTGCCCAAGCCATATGACATATAACTAAAAGTCAGAGTTAAATTAAAAGCATGCACATTTATTGAATATTGTGCTGTACACAAGGTACGTGAGCTGTCACTGGGGTGGTACCTTTTCAAAAGGTACAAATGTGTATCTAAAAGGCCAATATTAATACCTCAAGGGTACATGTTAGTACCTAAAAAGTACAAAAGTGTTCCTCTTCATATTTTTAGGTACTAATATTAGTTGAAGTAATATATGAATATTTAATGTGCAATCCCCTCTGAAAAACCAGCTCATGTGTCTGTTAGAGCAGAAGAATGTGCATGATGGCATATATTTATTTATTTGTTTGTTTATTTGTTTGTGGTATTGTTAGTTCCTGTACTGTTTTTTTTTTCAGGGGTGTTTTGTGATCTGGGTGTGTGCTTAGATTGCCTTCAGCCTGTAGATGAATAGCGATACAAAGAATAACAAATGGAGGCAATGCAATCCTGATGGGTTGCTGTGCTTCCGGTATGCGTGTGTTTATGTGTGTGTGTGTCTGTGTGTGTGTGTGTGTGATTATGCCTGATGCGTTTCTTCAACCAACCTGATTACCTGTCAGCATGTGCTGGAGCCTGACGGAAGCAGCGTCTGTAGGTGTGTGTGTGTGTGTGTGTGTTGTCAGCCCCCCACAGGTTGTGCTAGTGTGTAAAAGCAGAGAGACGAGGAGCAGATCCTTTATTGAGGCACTGAATGCTCTGAGGTGTGTGTGTGTGTGTGTGTGTTTCAGGTACCCAGCTGTGCAGAGGACAGGAGTGATTGCTGCTAGATAACATGCATTATTCTCACTATGCACACACTGGCCAGCAATTCTGCCTCCTAATGTCCCACAAATATGCCCACAACAAACTTACAGCTTTTTCTAAAAGAGCCACCAGAATCTTGTTTTCAGCGTCGGCACAAAGATCTGCGCACACACTTCACACACACTTCTGTTCGCAAACACAAACAGAGGCGCAAAAATTGGATGCATGTCACAAACACGTTTGATTCTCAAGCCTTTTTTATTTATTTGTGTACAAAAACATCCTCTCTGACATGGAAATACGCTGCATTTGAATGTGATTCTCAGCTAATTGAGAGTTGGATTTGGATCGGGTTCTCACACAGATCTATTGTAATGTAGAACACATGTTATTTATACCATATTTTAGGATGTTTTGCCCTTTGTTTTGTATTACTGCTTAATGAGAAGGTTTATTGTGGGTCTCAGGATGGTCACACTTTATTTTGATGATCCGTTTGTTGAATTTAAGGTACATTGCATCTACATGCCAGCTAATTCTCATTAGATTATGAGTAGACTGTTAGGTTTGGGTTAGTGTAAGTTGACATGTGCTTGCAAAGTTTCTTCTAGTCAGGTAAATGTCTGTTGAAGGATCAGAATCAGCAGATATTAAGCAGACGGTCTACTAATACTCAAGTGGACCATCAAAATAAAGGACTAATCAAATGTTTGAATTGATTAATAATTTGGTAACACTTTAGTTTAGGTCACAATAGAGTGGAGGATCTTTGATGTCCATTTATATGTAAAAACCCTAAAGAGAGTTTTAGCAGCTCCAGTTCCCTCGTCCCAAAGTCAAATGTTTTTTGATTTCAGTTAAATCGCTTAAATAAGGTTTGTGACTAACACAAACTCTGGATACGTACACGTTTTATTCTACGACATAACACACATCAGTCACATCACACTCTTGATTTTTAAATCGGTTGCGCTTCTTTAATAAGACGGTTGTTATCAAGTTGCTAAACTGGACTACAGGCGGTGTCGGAGACATTATACATTATCCAGCTGATCTGCTCTGGAATGCAGCCCGCTTGTGTTGGGTATTTGGATTTGTTGATTATTTTCATGAACAGTATTTTAGAGTTTGGAGTATTTTTTTTTATATTGTGTGTAGATAATACCTTCACTTGTAAAGACTGTTGAGAGAGATTCATTTGTTCATCCTATATTTTATTTAAGCAATATTATGAAGATAGAGCTCACCAGTGCAGCCTGACTCTTACCTGTAATGCAAACGTGTGAATAAATGTGTAAAAACACACACATATCAGCTGTCATTATAACCTGATCAATTGATTTTTTGTCGGTTTTATTACACCTGAACACATTTAACTCTGTCATAACTGCAGTGTGTACATTTACATTAGTCATTAAGCAGACGCTTTTATCCAAAGCGACTTACAAATGAGGACAAGGAAGCAATTTACACAACTATAAGAGCAGCAGTGAACAAGTGCTCTAGACAAGTTTCAGGTGTGTAAAGTCTAAGAAGCAAAGCATTAGTAATGTTGTTTGTTTTTACACTGTATGGGCTGCTTTTCGCTGTACTTCATGACAAAAAAAATTGAATGTTGGTCCCCTTACAAAAAATGACAGCTGTTTTTTAAAGGAATACTGCAGCTTTAGTTCACTTCTGAAAAGTGCAGTTTTTTGGTCATGAAAAACTGAATTATTTAAGTGTATTTCAACTGAAGTACTACAATACAACCAACTGCAGTACAACTACTACAATAGTACTGAAGTACTACAACTGCTATAATGCAGTGCTGCTACTGCAATACATGTTAAATAATTTATTGCAGATTTGCAGATAATTTAATACAGAAGTATTAAGAGTGCACTCTAGTTTTATTATGTATTGTAGATGCATTTCTGTAGTTACTTCTGAAAAGCGCAATACAATATATCACGGTAGAACTTCAGCAATACTACTGAAGTACTGAAATCTTATTTGAAAATCATTGTCCACCGAGCAGGAAAAGTGGTAGTTGTACTGCAGTTGTGTTGTAGAAGTACTTCGGTTGTATTGCAGTAGCAGTACTGCATTATAGTAGTAGTATCCCTTCAGTACTATGGCAGTGCACTGAAAAAAGTGTTGCATGCAAAACTGTTGCAAACAATTTATTTGTGTTGAATTTAAACCAACAAATTAAATTGAGCAATGTTCAACATAATTTGTTTGTTTAAATTCAGCCCAAATAAATGGTTTAAAACCACTTAACGTATTGTAGTTCTTCAGTTGTATTGCAGTAATA